>NC_031770.1:84785190-84985181 GCF_001522545.3 Parus major | reverse complement strand
GAGGGGAAAGGGGAAAGATCCTTGCCAGTTTGTCAGTAGACCATTCTTCATCCTTTATCTGCTAGGAGGAACTTCAAGGCAGACTTAAAATATGCTTTACCAGCTTTGTTCCAATTGAGCAAAATTCAAACAAGTGCATCATACATGAGAATTTAGGCAAAAGTTAGAGAAATTTAAATTAATTTGTCAAACAAAAAGAACCGCACACACAAAAAAAAACAACAAGAAAAAAACCAACACCAAAACCAAAAACAACACAAAACAAAACAAAAAACCAAGACCAAACCTGAATCAACAGAGAAGGGGGGGAACTGTCTCATAATGTGATTCATAATAGGCAATGCAGTGGACAGAGAGATGACTACATTAGACAGTATGAAATACTGAAGAAGGGCACCTGGAATATTTTTCTTTTCAGTCTTGGGTACATAAGTAGAAACAGACGTAGAGAATCAGACATCTCAATGAAACTTAATTCAATGCTTTACAGTTGTTGGTGGCATTACATGTTTATGGATAATTGTGTAGTTGCTTTCATTAAGAAGGATCGATGAGACACACGTCTATTATATTATGGATTTTTATGATGGCCTTTTTTGTGATGAACTCTGTGATAGCCTTCAAGAGTATTTGCTTTTAAAGGTATAATTCTATCCTTATTTTCCTTCTGAATGCCTGGAGCTTCCTTCTCAAAGAGTTTCAACCACAACTTTTACTGTTGAAGTTGAATCATTCTGGGGAAAAAAAAATAGCTTTTATAGGGGTAGAGGGATCAAATAACATAAAATCTGTTTCTGTAGAAAAAAGTATTTCCAAGAAAACAGAATGAGGGGGAAATTCTGGTTTGCATCATGTTCAAATTCTGGGTATCTTCTGCATCAGCAATTCTGACATAGCCCTGAAAGCACACTGCAGTAAAAGAGTGTTTCACATTGCAAGAATGTGGCATACCTGTGTTTCTACAGACAGTCATAATCTACTTTACTTACTGGTTCCATAATTCTTGTGTTTTGCCTGCGGTTCATTTCTGTCTGAAATGTGCCTAGGGCTCTACTTGCAGCCTGGTGCTGCAAGGCTCAGCATCCTGGAGGGTGAGATACAGGTAACTCAATCCCCTCACAGAGCAAAAATCTGAGAAATTTCACTCCCCTTCATAATATACATAGATGTTTAAAAGTTGGTGTTTTTTTTAATTCCCTTGTGCTAATGCCACTGCAAATATTAAGGGTCACATCAATCAACACACCAAAACTATGACTTTCTGTGCCTGGTTTTCCTCCTGTGGTGAGGAGATCAACACAACATAAATACACAGTGCCTACCCAGTAGTCCTGAATCATCCAGGACCATCCCAACCAAAACGCTTTAGATGTGCCACAGCAAACTCAGGGTTCTAAGCACTCTCCAACCATTCTCAATAGGCAAAGCCACAGATGCCTAGACACTGCATCCCACCATGTTTTAGAAGGGAGAAAAGAGAAATTTCCTGATGCTTATCTCACCTCCATTAAGAAAGGAGTTCTTTTCTAAGATGCTGAATCTGTGGGATTCATTGTATATAGGGTTATAACAGGGCCCTGTGTTTATGGACCTGCCTTAAACCAGAGTTCAGGGTAGAAGTGTAAAATATGAATGATAGAGAAAATTCTTCTTAAATGAAGAAAAAAAATCTTACTAGTAAAAATAAAACTTTTTCAGTTACACCAGGGTCAGCTTATAGAATAGGATGCATTGGGAAATTATCATTGTGCTGCTAGTATACAAATTTGTAAGGATGTTTTATCAGTCTCAACTGACAGCATCCTATCTTGCTGTCTGGCCATGATTTCAAAGGAATTGTGAAGGAATCAAACAGAAATTGAATGTTTCCTGTGATAAAGGCAAAAAAACCAACTGTGATTAGTATAATTAATTAATGGACTTTCATAATCCATTCTTGCAATAGCATAGGAAAAGACTTCTCAAGGTCCTTCCCTGTTCAATGTATTGTATTAATTTGCATAACATTTTCCCATTTTACTGGATAATACAGTTTTCTGTAAAGCTGGTTAATAAGGATCCCAGCCTCTTCAGAAAGATGCTGAAACTTTTTTTTATTGCTTAATAGCTTAAGACAAGGAGTGAGAAAAAATTCTTACTCTTATTATATGTGTTCCTTGTCTACATGTACCTGGATTATGGTACAGCACATTGTTCTCCAAGAGATCAGGAGTGGGTAGGTCCACAAGGGAAGGTGGGGCTGACAGCAGAACCACTGATGAAAGGTGCAGGTTCAAGCATAGCCCACTGATCACCAGACAGTGTGCAGTGATGTGACAGGTCAGAGGTCAAGCTGGGAAGTCAGATCAGCAAGGCAAGGTCAGGATTGGCATGGTGCAAGGCCAAGCACAGCATAACAACACACAGCACAGACATGAACCAAGGGCAGGGGTCTGGGCTTCAGCACAACCCCTGAGACAGCAGGTGAAGTGTGTATTTGGAGGTTCTAGCTTTTCAAACCTTTTGTCTTATGGCATAGGTGTTTTTGCAGCAGTCAAAAAGACATGCAGTTCTGACAGAACAGAAGTGTCCTCGAGCACAGGAAGCCAATCCTCTGGGAAGTGATAGGGGAGAAAGAAGTAACAGAGGAGGTTTGTAGAAAAAGACAGTTATAAATTCATCAGAATAACCAAAGCCTGTTGGCAAAAATAGGGTTCTGACACTTGTTAGGAAAATACAAATTTATAAAAGTGCAGAGGTCAGTGATTTAGAAACAAAAAATTATTTTTTTTTTCAGAATTATGAAATGTGCAATATAGAGCCTTATCTACCTTCCTGGAGGTGATATGGCTTGTCAACTCTAAATTGTTCACAGAGAACATTGTACCTCACAGGAGGTCATTGTGTAAGAAAATTAGGCATTTGATCACTGACCCACTTCATGATTCAGTTTCACACACTGAGTTTAACTCTGTGGCAGAAACAACTTTGCTAATACTGTTTGATATTAGTCCCTTTTACAAATTTCATTGTTTTTTAATGTGATGGCTACAATGCTTAACAAGGGAACTTTTCTACAGAAAATCAATTTTCTGCAATATTATTGTATTCTTATATAGAACAATAAAACACTGAAAAAATATTTCTTATTATCATTGATTTGACTATGGTATGCTTTATAGCTTGGATTTCTCAGTGTGTCAACTAATTAGCTTCACAAATTACTGAGAAAATTCAACTGTTTCCAATTGATTGTTATGAACGTATAAAATAGTTTCTGCATCATCTGAAAATGAAATATGACCTTTTAAATGTTTAATCTTTACTTCCCTTTTTTGTGAGTCATGATACTCTGGTTTATGTTCCATATTATATTCCTGTGGAAGCACTGTTCAGACACTTAAGATAAGCCAAATGCTTAAAAACATGTTCAATTTGATTGTAAAGTATGTATTCAGATTATAATAAGTGTTTCGTACAAGCATAGAGATTAAGTCTCTTAACTGGCAAATGGGGAGTCTGTCCACCCCAGAGATTAGGCTGTTTCACTTTTTCTCTTCTGAGCCAGAATGCCACAGTAATTTCAATTCCTAAATTAGGCAGTTTAAATACACCCCTGAGTAAATTACACAAAGCCAACACTTCAAAGTCAGGGTAAGAGGCTGTACAAATGTTTCCTTCCTTCTCTCCCCAGCACACACACACACAGAAGCCCATATACGACCTTGAACACACACACTGCAGACCTGCTCCAAAGCATCAAAGCCAGCTGAAACTCTTCTGCTTACTTCAGCTGGTTTTGGATCTCACATTTGCATTTGTAAAACAGCTCTGCTCAGTTCTGAAATCTAATAGGTCACATCTGTGCAAATCCTGAGATAAGCATACAACAATTAAAAAAAGAAAAAAAAAGTCATACAGCTTTCTAAGCCATGAGGATAAACTGCCAAGTTTTACCTTGTCCAGTTCCCAAGTTTGTGCTCAAATGTACCAGGCACAGCACAGTCCTATTACAGTCATTGGTAGTGGAAAACACTTCAGCACTTTGAGGAGTGCAGCTCCCTTTAGAAGAAATCACTTGCTTGTAGCACATATTGAAGGAGGTTACTCAGGAAATCACTTTACTTTGCCTCTGACCCATTCCCAGTAGGCTGCTCTGTAGGCTTAAAAACTTGAGATGATGGCAATTCCACAGCTCCTCAAGGCAGTATGATCAAGGCTTCATTGTGTCTACAGCTGAGTTTTGCTTAGGAACTCCTACTTCAGTCTAAGCACTTTTTTTCAGTTTCTGGTAGAAAAGAGCAGGACAGTATTTTCTCTTCCTGGCAACCTCAACAACCTCAACATCAGAAAACTGTTGTCATATTTCCTCTCAGGTTTTCTTTTTTCTCAATTGATTATGCCAGTTGTTACAGTTTTTCTAATAGGTTATGTTTTCTGTATCTTTGCTCTTTGATGCTCACTTCCATGCTCTCTCCAATTGTTTTGCCTTTTCATCAAGCATTGTGTGTTAAATTGGACATTGCCATGATGCTTGGTTTCAGTAGAGGATTAAACTATCAAAATATTCTCTGGGCACATATATATTTCTATTTTCATTGGACTTGCAAAGGAACAGGAATATTTCATGTCTCACATTTCATGGGACACTAAGCAGAATAGAAGATAGTAAGTCCAAACATTAGATTACAAAGTTTGTCAACAATATATAGCCAAATGCCAGGTATTGTCCTAGGTCTACTTGGGTATCATAAGATTCCAGTAATACAGTTCATGCTGCTGTTGCTTGCCTTTCAAAGGTTAATTTCTTCTGCATATCCTCCAACCATCCTATCTTTTGGATGTTGGATTTTGCACATCTATCAGTCAGATGAATTTGTAATCTGTGTCATTTGCTATTTTTCATGTTAGTCTTGAATTAAAATACCTACTACCTTGTGACACAGAAGAGAAGGTGGGAAGAAATAGATCTTTTCTTAGCTCTAAATTTTTTAAAATATGTTAGAGGAAATGAGTGCACAAATGATGTGGCTTTCATATGTTGCAGAGTTGACTCATAAGCTGAAGAAAAGTGGTTGAGAAATATGATCAAACAATGTTTTAGTGACCTATTAATCTAATGAGATTCCAAAGAGGAACTGCAGAGATGAAAGATTAGCTAGAAAGAGAAGCAATTGTGGTTGATAGTGAATTCAAAATGAAATACCGTATGTTGCTGTAACTTCATAGCTGGAGTCATAAATATACACACATTCTGTTTGCCTGTGCGTGAGCTTTCCACACAATCCCCTTGGGAGTTAGTGAAGAATTTTCTTTTCCAAAATAAAGCTTTGGTATTTTTATATACTGTCTTTCCTTTTATGAAGCAGCCTCCTTTCATTTACCCAAAGGAAAAAATGAACAGTTAAAACCATTATTCTAGTTCTCTGTGTATAATGCATGGTGTGCATTTGTAAAATGACCCAAAGCTGGTAAAATGAAAAGTGTAGGAGTCTTACAGTAGCTGGAGGCCTCTTCCCTTCATTAATATGATGACTTATTTGTCACAGAAATCAGTGCTTACAGTACATGTATTTATGCCTGTGTTTGATATGTTGCCTCAAGGACACAGAAACAACATATCTGAAAGGCCTAACCTTAGTGTGACCTTTCCACATTCTGGCAGCAGTTTCACAGGAAATCTCTAAACATGAGTACAGATGAAGAAGCAGACTGTGTGCTGACTACACTAGAACATACTCAGATAAAGTCTTATTTAAATTCTGTGAAGCAATCCACAGAATTAGCTAACAATCAGGTTACTGCTGTCATTTGCATTTCAGCTTTCAAAAACACTGTTTCACTGTATACATGGTTGCATTAGAACAAGATTCTTCATGGACTTATATGTAAAAATGGGACTATTTTCATGTGTAACATTGCATAGACAACTGTGTGAATGCTCTGATTCTCAGTTATATGAATGGTGATGTGTTCTGTATATCAAGGTTTCCCTTCTTAATTCAAAGGAACAAAAATACTATATAGACAATTGAATTTCAAGAGAAAAATGAGATTTAATGGCAGAATATTTTTAAAGCATTCATGAAATCAAATTTTGCAGCTTGTTTTTCAGTGTTTACATTTATCTCTAAAGTAATTTTTACAAAGTTGATTGATTACATCAATTGACTTTTAAATCAGAAATTAAGTGTTTTGAGGAAAATATTGTACTTACAAACACACCTGTTTTCCACTATTTGAGAGAAAATCCTATTCACATAATTTTGCTATTTTTTCTAATTCTAATGCTCTCACAAGCATAAATTGGTATTAATCAATAATTTAATTGGTATTAATTTGTCAAAAACTCTTAAATATTTATTCCTCATACCCAAGACCATTTTCTCTCATGTTCTTACCCCATTCCTCACTTTTTTTTTGATTTGCCATCACCTTTCATATACACCACATTTACTACAGGCTTGAGCAAAACTTATATTAACATCATGAAGGTAGTGCTGGATTTGTCCCTCATCATGAAGCAGAAGTTCACATATATCACTGTTAAATGAGGATAAGATATTTGAAAACCTGTTAATTTGCTGGGGGAGGTACATAAACATGCTGAACACAGAAATCACAAAGATGTTTTAGGAAAGTTTACGGAACTTTTAATTAAAGTACCATCTGCTATGTACAGACATAAAAGAATTTCTTGGACAGAATATGCACAGAAGCATTATGCAATAAGCTTTGCTTCTTCCTGACACCCATCTCAAATAGTGCAGTATTTCTTTTCCTCATAGCTGCTCCTGGCCATGGTCTTTCTTGGACCATGGTCTTCTGCGTTGCCATCCTTGTATCTCTAGCTGTACTCTATCAATAACTCATCTCTTTCATGCCACAGTTCTCACTTAACACTAGAAGTAGTACAAGGGCAGCTGCATCAATATTTTTTCCTCAGTGGTAAGCATTAATTTTTCTAATAGGTACTTCCATGGAACACTCTCTACTCAAACCATGTTATGTTTCATGTCAGCAATGAAACTTTACGTGAGTTTCACATGATTTCACTCATGGTAGAACTACAGTATCCAGGTAGAAAATAGAGAAGCAAGATCTCTCTTGCCATCTACTGAAGTCTGCCAGGACTTGTACCAGCATTTCTCCCAGTAGATGTACATTTCCCAATGACATTGAACAGTAATGACTGGGAATTAAGTGGGGCAGTGTTAGCATGAACTTTGCTTAACAAAGAAACATTTTTTGCAACTATTGGCAATATTTAATTGCCTATTGATGTTGTCAGCAAATAAATAAGGTGGGGTGTCTTTTCCTGGATGTTCAGTACAACTCATACTAACAATCTTGTATAGATACTCTGGACTTCAAGTGACTTCTCCTAGGAGCTGAAGCATTTGAGAAACATCAAGGCAAATAGTTCTAGATCATGAAAATGACAAGGTTGGAATGTATTATCAGTCATTTTTCTTTTAGAAATTGGAGAGGAGGGGCTGATAAGGTACATGACTTACATTGAACGTACAGAGGGGCCTTTAACATGTTTTGATAAAGACATGTTTCTGTGATTTTCAGTATTATATGCAATCAAGTTGGAATTGATTGCTAATTCTGCAAATTGTTGCAAAAAGCTATTAAAATAACATAAATCTATTTACATTATTTACTACACTCTGGGTTTAATCATTAATAATAATTTATATTATTAATAGAAATTATGGTGATACTATAAAGATAATTTATTTGAATTTACATTTTTTAAAGGTCATCAGGATTAAAATTCAAGAATGATCTGCTCTGATTATCAAGTACAGCAGCAAAGTATTTTGCCATCTAGAATATGTGACCACTGATCCTTACTTTTGAATTTTAATTCATTGATATTTTGTGATTCCAAGATCACAAAATCTTGTGATAGCTGTGATTTCACGTGATTTCACGTGAAACTTAAGGATATTAATACCTTTGACTATATGAACAAATCTGCTAAAATCACTGGTATATGAAGTTGTAGACATGTTAAAATATTGTGCTGATCCATGGTCTCAGAGAATCAATGGATTATGGCATTTTTGAATATCATTTCCTACACTAAAAAACTAAATTTTACTCACTGAAAGTTATTCCACGGTTAAAACTGATGAAATGAAAAACAGCCTGGACTTTGAAGACAGTAAGTTCAGTAGAAGTGGAATTAATTCTGTTTAAAATCTATTAGTTTTGGTTTTATTTATAGTCAACTGAGTTAAAAACTGGAAATTTGGTAAACAGAGAGAAATGGAGCTGCCAAATATTTGACATTTTAAAGTGATTGAATTAATATTTTTCTGAAGCATAATTTTTAAAGAATCTTGTCAAGAAGTACTAGTACTAATATTCTTATAATTCTTTTACAGGAATCTGCAGGAAATTACAGTTTGCATTGTACTATATATTAGTATTAATTAAGATATCATTGAAAATGAAGGATGGTTTAATTCAGCTAATGTTGCAATCATTTTAATTAGTTTTAATGTTAGATGGCCTGAAAGATAAAAAGATATTAGACATTAAAACACAAGAAAAGTTACACCTGAGGTCATTGTTTCTGTATTTCTGACCTTGAGTGCTTCATTCCTCCGTTTTTCCAAAAGTGCTAACATATTTGCATGAGTTTTTATCATATGACCTTTTGAATGAGTTATTCTTTAAAGCATTTACTAGTGCTATATTCATATGCACCTACCTGTAAAACTAAATATCTTACTCATTAAAAGCATAGGGCAAGAAAGAGCAATAAAAATTTTCTGAGGTAAGTTAAAAATGGTTTTCTGTTCCTATAAAATAACTCCTCTGTACATTTTCTTTAAAATGTCATGACTTCCAAGTTTGATAGCTGACAAGCCTGCAGGGTTAGAAGCAAGGTCTGTGAGTCCAATTGAAAAGCTGAGGATTTTTCCTTTACAAGTTATTGCCTCTAACCCTGCAGGACTAGTAAGTATTGGACTTAAAAGCAGTGACATTTTTAAATACAGAGTAGATGTTACTGGCTTGGGATTAAAACTTGACCATTCTAAGGGTCAGGAGGTTTAATTTTATAGAGAAAGAGGCAATGCTGTGAAGAAAAGCAGCAAATATTTTTATAAGTGTTTAACAGTTAAGCTCATGCACAGAATAAAAAGTGTGAAGCTATCAATAGTGTAAATCTAAAAGTAGACCTTATGAAGTATACTGAAATCAGATGAGATAAAATAACAAATATCTCTACTGCAGCATCTATTGTATATATATACACTAATACGTATCTCAATAGAATACTATAATACATTTCAGGATGTGAGTGTACTTGTAAAATCCCAAGTCTACACTATAAATTTAAGGACATTAGATACTCTCTCTCATATGAGATAAAACATTAATTCAAAGCAATAAATATTAAATTCTGTTCAATGTCCACATATGTGGTGCCAAGAAATTAAATTTGGAAGTTTAGGATGTCATAGCACCTGAACTTTATATTGAAACCCAGCTAAGATAATGCTGTCTCAGCACTATGTTTTGGGTTTAATATGGCTACAGAATTATAGGAAGGTTGTATAGAATAGTAATGTATGTATATAGAATTAGTACAGTTGGAAAAGACGGTCATCAAATTCAAAAAATAAAAAAAAAATCATCAAATTCAATTAGCAAACCATCACCACCAAGTCCACCACTATACCATGTCCCTAAATGGCACATCTACAAATCTTTCAAATAACTTCAGGAAGAGTGAGTACATCACTTCATTGGGCATCCTATTTCATTGCTTGACTAGTCTAATATTTCCTAATGTCAAATCTGAACCTCCCCTGGTGCAACTTCATGCCACTTCCTCTTGTCCAGTCACTTGTTACTTGGGAAAAGAAATTAACTTCACTGCACCCTCCTTTCAGGGAATTGTGGAGAGCACTCCTTTTTCCAGGCTAAACAACTGCAGCTTCCTCAGCCACTCCTCACAGGGCTTGTGCTCCACTCTTCGCCAGCTCCACTGCCCTTCTCGGGACTCACTCCATCACCTCAGTGTTCTTCTGGTAGTGAGTGACCCAGAACTGGACACAGGATTTGAGGTCTGGCCTCACCAGTGCCAAGCAAAGAGGGACAATCACTTCTCTGGCCCTGCTGACCACACTATTGCTGACACAGGCCACGATGCCATTGGCCTTCTTGGCCATCTGGGCACTCTGCTGGTTCATGTTCAGCTGCTGTCAAGGTCCCTTTCTGCTGAGCAGCATTCCAGCCACTCTACCCCAGGCTTGTAGCGCTGCATGGGGTTGTTGAAACTGAAGTGCAGGATTTGGAACTTTGCCTTGTTGAACCTCATGCTGTCATACTCATCCCATCAATTCAGTCTGTCAAGATCTCTCTGTATAGCCTTCCCACCCTCCAGCAGATCCACACTCCCACCCAAACTGGTGTCATCTGTGAACTAATTGAGTTCAATTCCCTCATCCAGAGCACTGATGATTTTAAACAGGGCCAGCCCAAATACTGAGAACAGAGAAACTCCACTAGTGACCATCTGCAAATGGGATTTGACTCTCTGGGCCCAGCCATCCAGTTTTTATGTAGTGAACAATCCATCCATCCAAGCCATAAGTAGTTAATTTCTTCAAGACAATCCTGTAGGAGACAGTGTCAAAGGCTTTACTAATGTCCAGGAAAACTACATCTGTAGTCTTTCCCTTATCCTAGGTGGGTCACCTGGTTGCAAACAATCAGGTTGGTTAGGCAGGGCCTGACTTTCCTAAACCTGTGCTGTCTGGGCCTCATCCCCTGATTGCCCTGTACCTGCTGTGTGATGGCCCTCAGGGTGACCTTCCCCAGGGCCACACTAACAGGCCTAGAGTTCTCTGTACCCTCTTTCTGGTCCACCTTGTAGCTAGAAGTCACATTTTACATCTCCCAGTCAGTTGTCACCACCATGGTTAGCCAGGAATGCTGGTAAATAATTGTAAGTATATAGGTGAACGCTTTCACTAGCTCCCTCAACACCCTTTAGTTGATTCTGTCTGTTGCTGATGTGTTTTTTAGTTGTCTTTTACAACAGTAGCCAGATTAAATTCTTTTCTCCTTATATAACCTCATGGCATCCTTGTAGTCTTCCTGAGTTGCCTGTCCCTTCTTTCAAAGGTGATACACTCTCTTTTATACCCTGAGTTCCAGCCAAAGCTCTCTGTTCAAACAGAGCAGTCTTTTCCTCCAGTTTGTCTTTTGGCATACGGTAATGGCCTGCTCCTGCATTGGGAAGATTTCCTTCTTGAGGAACATCTGGTCTTCCTGGACTGCTTTTCCCTTCAGGACTTTGGTGACACTTCCAAGCACGTCCTTTCTGTTGTTCAGTTCCACTTGCAAAACCTCACACTATTAGGCCAGGACACCTGAAAAGTCACAGAGAAAATGTGCCTGCTGTTCTAGGCAGGAACTTGTTGCCATTGCTCCCTGTCTCTTAAGTAACTGTGTTCAGCCAGAGTGAAAGTGGACAGGGAGTCCTCCATATTGTGCATTCTGTCTACCTTGTCAGGCCTGTCACAGAGAAAGTGGAACGAAATTCCAGTGGTGTGTCTCTCTCTCTTTCACGCTCTGTCAGTAATCAAAGGAGTTCCCCTACCTGGGTGCACCTCCCAAGGGGTGTGCTCACTCCTCCCTCCTGCAGACCACACCTTGCAGCCAACTCCTGAGTGTCAACATGTTCCCCCTGGAGCACCATGGGCAGCTGCATCAGTCGTGCTGGGTCCAGGGCTTGAGAGGCTGTCGCTCTCTGCCAGGTGGATGACACTGCTTCCAGGCTGAGCTTTCAGGGCTTCTGTGCCCTTCCTGCATATCCTGCACCAACTGCCATGCCATGCCCTGACTGGTAATGCTCCCTGAACAATTCTTTTATGGGGAGAGGGAGGGTGAAGCTTGGTCACTGTTGCTTCTGGCCCTGCCCAGTGGTATTGTCAGCCACTGCCACACAAGCTGTGGGCTCCTGGCAGCTCTCTTAGCTCCCATGATATTTCCCTGATTTGGGAAACCCCATTGTGCACTGTGCTGGAGAGCACCTCTGCCATTTGTGCCAGCAGTGGAGATGCTCACCTCAACAACTTACATGCAATGTGAAGCAAGCAGCAAACTGAAATGCAATCCAGTTGAAAGCAAATCCTTTAAACCAGGAATAATAATTTAAGCATAAGCTGGGCTGAACAGGCAAAAAATCAGTCTAGCACCAGCATCCTGCCTTCTATAGAGCCTGTTAACAAATGCCTAGAAGAGAACTTAATAGCAAGGTACTTATTTAACAGCTATTCCCCTAGTATGCATCCTAAATTCCAACAGGTTTGGGAAGTGCAGTCAGATTTTTTATCTTTGTGTGCTGTAGCCTTAAAAGATTTTTTGTCTGTGAGTTTATCTAATCACTCTTTCACTTCACATAATCTTCTGTCATTTATAACCTCCTGTGGTGACAATTTCCATCGTTTAACTATGCCCTGTGAGAAAAAAAATGTGCCTCCTATTGTTTATTTTAAATATACAACCTAATAACTTCATTTAATGACTTTAGATCATATATTACAAGGAATAACAATCATTTCTTGTTCACTTTTACCATGGCACTCTTACAAACATTATCAGAGCTCCCTCAACCACCTCTTACCCAGACTGGAGGGACTTACCTTATGGAAGCTGTCCCATGTTCTCCAGAGATCCCTCTAGTTCCACTAGATCTGTTAGAGTTAGGAAGAGATCAGAACTGCGTACTGCATTCCAAATGTGGGCATACTGCAGACTTTTTTAGAGCGGCATAGTCATATTTTCTGTTTTGCTATTTCCAAACCCCTGCCGAAAACTAATATAACTGAAGAACACATCATGCACTTGACATGCTCCAGCATCTTTGAATTAAAATATACGCATGAGTTTTCTCCAATGCGTAGTCAATAGAGAGATGTTTGCTTATATGTAATTTTAGATATCATTTAGCTGTCTGAGAGATCAAAATATAGTGCCAGGTTCTGATGTGAGTTATACTGAGGATATTCCATTGAAGCTGACAGGCCCAATCAATATAAAGCATGCAACTGACATGAGGTGGATTCATGACATTCCCTCGATACTATACATGCACAGACAAAAATTGCAACAGCTCTCATTATGTAATTTCTAGGAGATATATTCTAGCTAATAAGTTTCATGTACTGTGTAGTCTGTGTGTAATTCAGATCAAGTAGTGTAATCCAAATTAATTGTATTCTTTATTTATAGCACTTTTAAAACCTCAAGTAGCGTGAGAACATAACAGAATGTAAATTACTTCAAAACGTAAGAAGGCTCTGTAGCAGTTTCTCTTTGCAATACTGTGTCTGACTGAAGGGAAAGACATTTCTGATTTGGAGTTTTCAGCGAAAGGATGCCACATCTATGTGACACACCACAGACAGACAGATATCATGAGATATGCCTTTCATGCCAACGAGAGCAATAAGCTGCAACATTAACTGAATAATTGTACTGTATATGTTTTAGATACATATATTTTCAATATCCTAAGTGATACAGTGTTACAAACATCAAAAGTGCTCAGAGCATCTCTACCTCTGTGTGGAGATAGAAGGAAGTATAGCGCTGTATTTGGTTGTGTTTCTTTTGAATCTAGAAGTAATTTGCCTTCCTATTTTGGTTTTCACCTTCAGTCCTAGGGCTGATCTCTGCCTTATCAACATAAGATTCAGTATGACACTGTCTGTCTCTGTTTCAAGGCTTTCTGATGAAAGCTACATAAATCATAGTGTACTAACATTGATTACTGTAGGACACTTTTTTCGGTCCTTTTCTACCAAATCTGAAAGCTGAAGACTATACCAACTTCGTCAGTGGATAGAAGACAACCCCATTGTTACAACTCTTGTACCTGTAGAGTATTGGTGCTGTTTCCCTTCAGGAAGACACACACAAATAAAAAAATTATGAGCAGATGAAAGTGGATAGGCTAGTAAAAATCTTTACTCATTTGTTCAAACAGGCACTTTTTTGGCACCTACTTAAGGCACATACTCCCCAACACCTCCTCCATCCCCTTTTTTTAGACTGTGGAAAAAAAAAGCACTTGTCCAATCACTTAAACAATTTATTCAGTTTTTAATGCCAGCAGTCACATTTGTCTAAACATTCTAGCTGGCATGTGACTAGCTGAAATGGATTTACCAGAGGAGTAAGAGAACTTAAATCCTGTACTCTTCAGTGCAGTAAATTTTTCTGATATACTGTTTCCAGATATAATGTTATTACAAATGCAAATTATCTGTTCCATTGTGAATACATCGAACATATTGTACATGTGCAGATTAAATTTGAAGCTTGTCCACAGAATTCACTTGTGGGCCTTGAGGACCCCAGTGGCCTCCTCTGCAACACATGCACTTTTACTACTGAGTGGTCTCAATCCCTAGTACATAAAGTTCACTGTTCAGACATGATACAGTGCAGACCATCACTCTTTCCCCAGTGTTTTCTTTCATGTTTTGTGCATTGTGATGCATGTATCCTTCCATGCACTCCTAGCCAAAACCTCAGAGAAACAATTTAGGTGTTATCTCCAGAGATTATCATCATCAGCTGGCTTTTTTTTAGGCAACACTACCAATACACAGGTGTGAAGAGGTATTAAAAACAAATTGGTTAGCTGTAATTTATCTTTCTGGCAGTTAGTTGGTAAATACAAACACACAGGAAGATTCAGATGAGCAGTATGTCACACAGCTGGAGTCCAAAGAGGCTGCATTCAAACTGATTGGAGTTTGGAAGCTGAGTAGACACATTAATAAGTCCCAAGGTAATAAACCTGACTGAAAGACAAGAACCTCGCTGCTAAGATTAACCTAGAAGAGGCTAAAAAATGCACTAAGGAGGTGTCTCTTGCATTTCCTTTTTCTTTTAACAAGAAAACCTCCATTTCCTAAATCTGTACTTGACTTTGTTTGACTCTAACCACAGTGATTTTCCCACATCTTAAAATAAAAGTGAAAATTGTTAAGACAAAAGAGCTGCATTACTTTATAGCAATATAGAAGTTAGCTTTACAGCTAACGGAGTTTTCAATATACATCTTACATCTACCAGCTTAGAAACATCTGGATTGTTTAGTTTTGGTTTTTAACAAGATCATAAAAACTATAAAAAAGCTTTGTGTTTAGCTGTGTTGCATTACATTTGCTCATAGCTGGGCATGTACAAAGTCAGTGCATCTCAACTGCTTGCTCAGATTTGTTGTATTGCCCCATTTTAATTAAGTTTCAGTTATTATATGAGATAGGCAGATCACCACTCAATCCTTAATGGGCTTTGGCAGACCTTCTCTCCAGCCATTGTATAACTTTGGAGAATCTTAAATCAGAGGCTCTTTTGTATTTTATGTTAAGCTGTTTTGGCCATCAAGTCTTTCTTCTAGCATGCTCAGAAGAACCTTAGCATCACCTTTCATCAAGGTACTTAAGCAGGTCATCTCTCTGACAGAGTTGATGTGCCCTTCATTTAACAGTGAATTGGCTGATGCATAAAACATGGACAGCAAAAGTATGAATCCCTATACTGTAGTTTCTTTATCTGATAGTTCAATAGTTAGAAACCTCACCCAAGATGGGAGAGACCCAAGGTGGGGGTCTCATCATTGCACTATTGAGAACCTTTTTGCAAGGAATGAATCTCTGTGCTGTAAGAATGAAATCTCCATGCTGTAAGAATGAAATCTTTAGGCTGTAGGGCATTTTGGAGTAAGAAGGCTACTCTAATTCCCTCTATTCACCAGTAATCCTATTCTTTCCTATTATAACTACTGATTATCTGAAAGGGAAAGACTACTCTGATTTACATTCTGCAGTTAAGGTTTTCGCTGAAGAGAAAATACCTAACTGAAGATGTAAAGCATCAGTCCCTACAGCCCCTTGTTACCTCAAACTGGCTTATTATGTGTCTGATCTCAGTCAAGAGCCAATAGCTCTTGAGCATGCTATGTGCCTTTTTCCTACTGAGGTATTTGTATCAAATGTGTTTTTAATGTGCAGCCTGGTAACCAGTAAAAGATTTGGTGCAGATTCAGTCAGGATGCATGCTGACTCACCAAAGAGAGAATAGGGAGATAAGGATTACTCTTATTGAAGCAGTTGTTAATTGGCCAGTCAGGTACAAAAGATAACATCTGATCTAAAAAAAGAGAAATCTCCAAGGAAGAAAAAGAATACTTATTTTAATTAAAAGGGGTGGTCAGATAATCTCCCAAATAAGAAAGAAATCAATGCATTTGGAGAAAAACAGATTAGATCTGTTTAGGCTTCTGGGAAGGACTTACAAAAAAAAAGGATTGGTTATAAAATGCAAGTGTCTTACACAAAAAAAAAAGGACATAACCTGAGGCCTAACATATAGAGAAAATAGAGCTCTTTGTAAACTGAATTCTTAAGAAATCTTACAGACTAACAGCTGGATAGAAGGGGAGACATAATCTCCATGTCAGTAGAACAAATGTCAGTTTTATTTTATTTCTTTTTTTTTTCTTACAAACATTTGTAACTGTGTCCTATTTTTTGATTTGTTGGTTGTTTCATCTCAGTCTGGCTTAAGTTTGTTTTCAAAGTGTAAGGAGACAGAAAAAGGTCTTTACTACTTTCTTTAAAACTGTACACTAAGACAATAATTTGTCTCCAATTGCCATAGCCCACAGCAGTTCTTCAGAGAACCCATGGGTAACTGTTGTAGGATACACAGTAGGATTGTGTAAGAGCAGCAGGTGGTATCACAAGATACAGGGGGAGGAGATGCTGACAACTCTGAGGGCTCTTAGTCATACAGCTAAGATATGAAGAAACAAATATGAAACCTGAGGATCTTCAGAGAACATGTAATACTGAAGTTTGAATGCTCAATCTGCAGAGTAAGGAACATTGAATGGGGAAGGACCTGGAATGCAGATGCCAAATCCTGTCTCCTTCCACTATGGCTACAAAGTCCATGCTTTGCTTTGCCTTCTGGCCCAACGCATAATTCTACTTCTACAAGAAGGAGTGATCCCAGAATATGATGTAGTTTGGGATTAGATCATCTGCTGCAAATCTTTATCTATTCAAAACCGCTCAAAAACAGCATGAAATTGAATTCACATCTTCTCAGAACCATGCTGTGAGATAAAAGGGCAACTCTCCACTGTCCATATGTGAGGTGAACCTAACTCGAGATTTTGAAAGGTAGTGTGTAAACATCTAGCTCCAAAGGAGAGCTCAGCTCTCACATGAATCACAACAGCAATGAGCATCATTTCAGTGTCTGACCATTTAACAGTTTTGCTTCTGCCATTCTTGTCATGTGTCTCAACTTTTTTCCTACATTATGGTCAGTATCTCTGGAGCTTGATCCAAAGCATGCTTTGGGGAGGTTGGACATGTAATGTTTTAGTTTTGTCTGCCCATATAATGTAGGATAGCGTGGGATATTGTAACAGTAAAATTGATGGAAACACAGTCTCTTCTCTTCCCCTCTGTTCTGTTTCACACCTATTCCTCTCCCTGCTGGTCATGCTGACTTTGAAATTTGAACTAATGATACTGTGCTTTTTTTTTGCTTGTCTTTTGGAAGAAAAATTAAAAGTAGATACCAGGCTTTGACATTTTTAATTTCCAGGATAAACTTCTGAGCCCCTAACCTTTCCCAGCCTCTGGCCCTAGACAATTTACAAGGTTTCTTTTTACTAGGAGTCCATGTGAGTAATAGTACAGTATGAAAGATTTTGTAGGTTGATCAATTGGAAAGCAGTACATGACAATTTTTCCATAGTTCACCATAAAGATACATACATATTTATAGTCTAAACAAAGCAATGTGAAAGATTTTACTGATTTTTGTAAGGAGTGTATTGGATTAAGAGTATAGAAATTGGGCAGAAAATAAACCCTTTTGCTTTCCAGCTAGTCTTCAGAGATCAAAGGGGCAGAGTGCAGCTAGGCTTAATTTCTGATTATAACCAATTCAGTGCTGTAAGTCTGCATTCAATGAGATCTCAGATGCACTGGTACTATGGGTATCATTCTCAATTCCAGATTCATCAGTTGTGGGGTTTACCAGTTCAACACTATAAATCTGGTCAAGGTCAATAAAAACTTTCATGAGCACAGATTCACAAATAGTATGGCTTGTCAATTTGACACAGTAAGTCTGGCTGGGTTTAATAAAAGAACTCAACAAGATTTCCTAGAGAAGATAGGAAGAGACGAGATAACCTGGAAGGGAAGTAGGGCTTCTTGTCTGCACCAGTCATTCTGGACATCCATGAGGAAAGAAAACATAGTTCTCAAAAATTCTAAATAGATACCAATATTCTTTGGCCGCATATAGAGAGGGGGAATGCCCAGTACTTCAGTTGTGCTCTCTCTGAGACATCTACAGAGTCAGACAGAGATAAAGCTATGGAAAGTGATTGGTTTCCCTGCAAGTTTTTGATGCACCAATCTTCTTCAGACATGTCTCTATAATTTTGAGAAAGGGAGGGACATAGTCTTATTCAAATGGAATCCACCAGGCTTGTTCTTACAGAAGTGGAAGTGAAGGGTTGTTGTTTATCCAATGTTGTTCAAAAACATGAATGATTCTCATAACTCAAATAATGATAAGTCTGTGTAGTAGCAGTAGTACAGAGGAACACTACTCAGGAACTATGCAGTAGAAGGCAGAAACTTCTAGGATTTGTTCCATACTTTTTTTTTCATATGGTTTATTTAGAATTTCTTTTCATTTTACATACAGATATACTTTAAGTATGCTATTAGAAGGACAACTATTGATTATAGCACAGTTCAAAGATACTGTGTGCTAGATCATGCCCTAAACTGTATGGACAGGGAAATATAGGAAGTAATAAAATAAATTAGTAATTATCACTATTATACTATATAATATAGTATAATACAATATATATATATATATATAAATATATTAGTAGTACTAGAAGTAGTAAATATTACCACAGCCTCACTTCCATAACTGTCCTTTTGATGAATCATTATTTATAGTAGCTGAACAGATAAAGCTGATTTTTGATCCTTCCCATGGAACTTTAAGTTGTACATTATTAGAAAGTTAATCTAATAATGTATGCTTATAACTACAGTGACTCTGTTACAAATCCTACTTTTTTAGGGTTTAATATCTCTACTTTAAATAATATTAAAATAAAACTTGGTTTTTAGCCCAGATGCACGTTTCTTTTACAAAACAATGTTTATATAGGATTTACTTTTAATATAAAGAGCAGTAAGAAAATTAAATCGTCAAAGATTTCCCTTTTCTTTGACAAAAAAGATATTCACAAGTATGTCTTTGATGACAATTAAACAGTTCAATGTCTGAATTGGAAAAGTGTCTTTCGTCTTTGGGAAAATGAACTTCCTATAGTATTCTGGTTGGAGATCCAATTGCAAAATATTCATCACCCAGCTCGTTCTAAAACCACACAAATACAGACATCCTTTTTGGGACATTTGTAGTATTTTAGACATGTAGTCTTAAGGCAGTGTTGGGGGTTTTTTTGGGGTTTTTTTTTTTAATTTCCACAATTTCATGCTTTTTATTTTTTTTTTTTTTTAATTCTCTGAGGGGAAAGAAAGCCCTAAGTCATAATGACCTAATGTTAATTATTGTATTTACAATTTCAGGGTATAGAATATTTTTAAAACTACAATTTTATGTGTGACATTATTAAGGAAAATGTGTTCATATCCACATTTTCTTTGTGCTGTTTTATTCTCTTTTTCCTTTATCTTACTAATTTTTTTACTTTAGGAAAGACTTGGTGATAAACCAGATGTTGCCATATACTGCTGCTAGGAATAAGACTGATCACAGAAGAAATTGTGCATGCTAAGAGTTTGGTCATGTCTCAGATGTATGAACATGCATAACTGAAAGAAGACTCCTGCAGTAGAGCCTTCCCTATGACTTCCCTGGGATTTTAGGTCGAGGTGTAAAGAAGCAAGCAGGTGTGGGAAGGACTTTATCATCACTAATGTGCCAGCTAGCACATCTGAACAGGCATAGTGATATTTATAACCTGCTATTTATAAGGGCCACAAGCTTTTTCCTTGCCTTTTGCTAACTAAAACATTATGATGTTTGCATTTTCCATGTGCTTCTTATCATTATATGTCATTCTTTACTGATAATGGAGTTGGAATACCAAACTCTGTCCTAAAGGAAAAACAGCATCTAGTTGAACAGAAAAAAAAATTATAGATATATATACACAAGAATTAAGAAGAATTAAAATAATCTCAGCAGAAATAATATTAAAATTTCTTAAGTTCTGTGTAGTTTGCTTTCTACAGAGGTGTAATTAAATACTTAATAACATATTCTTGCTGTTATTTAAGCAATATAACAAGAAGCTTTCTTATCCTAATTTATCAATCAGCAAAGAAATTACTAGAGTAGGCTACCATCACAGATGTATAGCAAGATGTTAACTCTTTGTTTATGATGATCAAAACCCAGGCACTACTTGGATCACTAGTTGCTAGTTTGAGAAAAAGTGGTTTTTTAGGTGTTGTTAGCTTCCTTTGTCTCACAGTATCCATAAAAAAAAGTTAAAATCTTTCATTTGAAAAATATTTATTCAAAATACACTAATAAAGTAGACAGTGTATGGTGTGAGGTGAAGTCCTTTATTAAGTGTGTCTGATAACAAAGTAAAAATTGGTTTTTATGTATCAGGAAGTTAAAGTAAACAAGTCAATGTAATTAGTAAAAGATGTTATTAATTATTAAAAAAAAAAAAAATAGTAAGTGGTTAGCCATGTAATGAGATCAAGACGAATACTGCAAAATAAGGGAAACAGTTGCTAGAATATAAAATGTGACCTCAATTGTCAGATAGGCAATTCTGTCATGAGTAAATTTTTTATTTTATGAAGGTGGTCCCATCTTAGAATCTTCATTTCCATTTTGATATCTGAGGTAGTAATACCATTTCTTTCAGTAGTGAGCATAATTATGCTATATTGCATAATATATTATAGGAGTAAAACTCATTTTTTTTCCTTCTAAATAATACACTATTAAAATAATTTTCTATATATCATTTGGCCATTCTTTTTTTGCATAGAACTGGGAAGTTCACCTTAAACCTGAAAGGGTACTGAAAAGACATTCCCACAGTCCACTATTGGAGCTGAGGGTGTTCTTGGTCCATATGCTGTATTAGCATAGACCCACAGGCCCAAATTGCATGCTACTTAGAGTTTTTCCCCATTATTTCCCTGATTCCCCTGCTTTTTTCACTGCCTCAACTGCAGGATGACACAAGCTCTGCAATGGTGAATCTATGCTTCTTGGGAATTCCTTTGCTTCTATCATGGGAGTTCTGCCAGGTTGATTAAATCATCTGTAACTCAGTAGAAGAGTACAAAAGTTGCCAATAATGGGCATGAACCTACAGCTATATTTGCTAGATATTTTCAATTCAATCATTTCCCTTGATATAAATAGAACATCTGCTAATAGTACCTGTCACTCCTTTATAGCTTTCTGCATAGCAAGAAAGATCCACAGGAATAATAGGTGCCCTTTTGCATATTCATATGATAACCCTAAATGTTAGGCACATACTCAAAGAAAATCACACCAAAAGGAATGAAGCTTCTAAGTATGAGATAGATTCTGGTTAGACAAGAGGAGTTGCATTACAAGAGGGAGAGATCATAGATGGAGTACTTCATAAAAAGTGTTGCATTGAGATGTACTAAATGCAATATATCATTTTTTATTCGGTATTTCCATTCTTTATTTACTTATACCTAAAACCAAATCATTACTTTATGTCAACAAGTCAAAATTACAAGCATCTCTGAGGGAATTAGCAATCATGCATTTGCTGTGCTGCTGGCATAAGCTTCATGCAACAAATTGGAGTTACACTTTTCTTCTGGTCCTGCTCATTACTCAGTCTCTTTCATGGACTTAGTGTAAAATTCTGTGTAGCTCCTGTTAGCCATAATTTCAACAGACTACAAAAATATTTAAAAATTAGGAATTTTTTTTTTATTTTTAACTGCACTGATTAGAAGAGAGACAAGGAACTTATTTAATTAATTTTTATCTTCAACATATAAAAACATAATGCTGTTAAGCAAGAAATTAAAGTGTATCACTGAAAAAAATGAAAAATAAAATATAAAAAGTGTCCATATTAGACTGACTCTGCTCCTGCCATGATGTCTTATTCTGGAATCCAGTTAGACTGCTTTGTTCATTTCAGACTGCTTGTGCAAATTCTACAAAATTTTCAGTAGTACTTTTGTAGTATTATTTTGGTGAAAATACAGTAGTAGTATTTTGGTGATTTTCAGTAGTACTGAAAATTTTTGCAAAATATGTATTGTATTTGTGGCTCAGTTACTGTATGACTGGAAATTTTTATTTGTGCAAGTGACTTGAAGAACTGAATGAGCCAGTGTAAACCTGCTGGCCTATGCATGATTTATAGTTCTTTAAATATAATTATAATTTTAACAGATGCTTTGTTTTAAACGGAACTGGTGTCTGTGATTTTATAATTGGAACTTGTTTAATTCTTGTGCATTGGACACTGTCTGCAAGGATTTAGTGCTAACTGGATGTATTGTGCATCCAATGCTTTTCAGCATAGGGTGAATTCAATTTCTGAAGTCCTATTCTCAGGATGAATAATACCATCCTTTTGTTTTTAAATATGTCAATTTCTCTTAAGCTATCAATCCTTAATATTTAATCAGCAAAGATAAACGCATTTCATTTGGCCTTAACTGTGTGCCACAATAAGAGAAGAGACAAGAAAGCTAATAAAATAAATTGTTTAAGTTATCCAGAAGATAATGCTTCTGAGTTTAAAATATGTAACTCTATTTTTCAAAGACGTTGATTTAGCCTGTGGCTCTCTGAAAGACACAATTTGCAAGGGGAAGCTAATAAACTGCTTTAGTGGCTTGTAGAATTGGTGATTTTCTCTCAATTGTTTCCCTCAGTCACTGTTTGTTTTGTTTATTACAGGATTCTGTTTCGAAGACAATAGTGTGTAAGGGTTACATCTGGTGTGTTCAAAAACTAGTGGCACAAAATGCTGAGGTGGCCTGGGGTGAACTGCACTCAGAGAGCAGGCTTGGGATAACAAATTGCCTTTGCATGAGGGCCCTGGCATGTAGAATCACTTACAGAGGTGTGTTGTCAAGGCAGAAGAGGTGAAACAAGGGTGGTCACAGGGACTGGAAATTTTTATTCCCTCTCCTTGTTTCTTCGACTTTCATTTTTCTTTTTTTTTTTAAGTCATTTAGTGACCTGAGGTGAAATGGACAGGAATTGACAGCACACATGCTGCTGCTGGCAGCAGAGTCACTGCAGTTGCTCCTTGGACATGAAAAGAGGGGAAAAAAGATGAAAGAAAGCCAGTTGTTCTCTAAATATAACACATGTAAAGATAATATGTTTGCTTTAGTTGAAACCAGACCCTTTTTCCTGTAGAAAATATTTCCCCCTCCCCAGTGCAGTTCAGGAAACAGGAGAGATGATTTTTTGTCTCTTCCTCTCCTTCTCCTTGCTTGCACAAAGAAAACGTGGGTTGATACCATTTTTATTGTTCTGCTGGGGTGGGTTTCAGACCTCGCATTAGCATATTGAATGTCTAATTGAATTCGGGGGCTGTGTTAATCATCATGTTTTGTTTAGGGGTGGTTGGTGAAAGGTGCCACCAAACGACTGCTTTGGCTTGGGGTTAGCTTGGTGCTGCCACCCCAAGAAAAAGAACCGAGAAGGGGGAGGGAGCCAGGGAAAGGCGAGTTGACTGAGTGATGTCTGGAGGGCGAACTCGTGTGTCTCTTTGGTGATGTGTGCTGCTGTACTGAAATCCACCCCTCTGCTGGAGCTAAGGCAAGAGTTGGAGGCATCTGATGCTGCCGTTTCCAGGGTGAAATTTCTAAGGCTGCTAGCTAAAAACAACAACCAAAAAAATCCCAGATCCTCAGCAAAAATAGCAGTCAGAACAGAAGATCCGGCATCTCCCGGTCCAACTGGCATAACCCAGACAGACGTTTGAGAACCACATGCTTTTAACCTAGCCACACACACGAAAGGGGGGGGTGGGGGGTGGGGAGTGGAGAAAGAAAGGGACCAAAAAAGACACGGCAACTACAGAACATCACATTTCTCACAAAAGGCCAGAAACAGAGCCGGTAGGAAAAAGAGGGAAAAAAAAAAAAAAAAAAAAAAAAAAGAGAGAGAGAGAGAGAGAGAGAGAAACAAAGCCTCCCCCTCTTCCCCCGATGAGTTTTTCGCAGTGCTCTGGTGAGGCTCGGAGGTGGCTGGCAGCGCAGGGGGCGGCTGCTGCCGCGGCTGGCGGGGCTCCGCGCAGCAGCGGCCGGACGCTCAGCACCGCCGCCCGGACAGCTCCGCGCCCGCCCTGCCCCACAACAAGTCCCCGCCGCTGGCCGGGAACTCCGCGGCGCGCTCCTCGCCGTCCCGCTGCATTGTCTCCTCACGGAACCGGCCGTCAGGCGTAATTACCCCCCTTTCCCCCACCCCCTCCTCTCTCTCTCCTTTGCAGGAACGACTCTTTGGGAACCTGGTCCACCCAGGGATGTAAAACTGTGCTTACCGATGCATCCCATACGAAATGCTTATGTGATCGTCTCTCTACCTTCGCCATTTTGGCTCAGCAACCTAGAGAAATAGTAAGTAACAAAGAGGGGGGGAAAAAATCCGCTTTTAATTCGAAAGGGAATGCGGGGGGGACTGCGGGGGGAGGGGGGAGCTGGTCCAGCTTTCCTCTCAGGTATATTGCAGACGCTGCATTGAGGAATTGTTTAATATTGCAGGTAATCAAATCTTAGTATCCTGGTGTCACAGTGTCTCAGATAAATGAATTCCAGATTCTGTGATACAACTAAATCCTAGTGAAATTTGCATGCTCTCGAGCTCTAACATTTTTTTTTTTATTTTTTTTTTTTTTGGGAAAGCCTTGTAATTGTGGTGCAAATGTGTAGAAAACTTTTGTATTGAACGATTAAGGGAACGTACAGGTCTCTATTATTGCTCTCTGTAGGAAAACCCTAGATACTGTAGTTAAACAGATTGCAGATCTGCATTGGACATTTTCAGCACAGATTTTCTATGTAGTCTGTTGATATGATGTAAGAAAAATAATCAAGTTTTCATGAGAAAGAGAGGACATTAAGTGTATGAGCAGACACTCCCAATATAGTGGAATGTAAAAACAGCTGAAAAGCAAATATTTGTGAAGTTATCCTTAAAAAGCATTATTTCATTTTCCTGGTTTTGGAAACATACAGAGTCCTTTTAATAGAAAAGTAAATCCATTTGGGAAAAAAGGTGGTTGAAATAAAATACTACTTTCTGCCTGAGACCTGGCCTAAAAGTACATCTGTGTTGTATTCTATTTGGGTGACAAAAGATATCTTGATAAATATAATTTACAATACATCCGTGAAGCTTAAAAAGCATTTAGGTAAGCCAGGCATGATATCCTTTAAAATTTTTAGATCTATTTTTTTTACATATTTATTAGAAAAACCCATGTCTATTTCAGAACATGAGCACATACATATACAGAGGAAAAAAGCTGACCTGATATCTGAGGATAATAGTTTTCCTTATAGCAGGGAAAGCTAGTTTGTTTTCAAGGTCATTCATTTATTTTCATTTTTTATTAATATGCAGAGTAAAAATGAAATAATTCTGAATTTGTAGCTTTTTTTATGAAGGCATATGATACTGTTGCCATAGATATCCTCCCATTCCTTCTAGGCAGTCACAGGCCTAAGGAAATTAAGCATGTGAGAATAGTGGATTGAAGTCAAAGTTATTAAAAGTCAGAAAGTTTGGTCATTCTGCAACAAGCATGAATCAAATTATAGAACAAATTATTGGATGATCTTCAATATATTAGAGTGAAACTAGGCTGTTTGTTTAATGCACAATTCTAAATATTGCTACTTCTGAAGAGAAGTATATCTTTTAACTGATGTTAACTGGAGAGTCATTTAAACTTGTGCAAACATCATACTTTCCTGTTACACGGTAGTATTACTAGTTTATTTTTCAAAGTATCAAAGTATTACAAGGCATTTTAAAGCTCAGAGGACTCTGAGGAATGTATTAAGCAGATCTCAGAGTTATGTAGGGATCAGTTTTGGAATTGATTTCTTCTTCATAGCTAATGTTACTGAAACTATCTGTGATTGTTTTTCTGCTTTTAATTTTGCTCTTTTTGCTTTTATTTCCATTTGGCTTGTTGGTTTAATTGCTGGAGGATGTTTTTTCTTCATGGTTGCCTGTTGTAACTTACAGATCATGGAATCATCTGGTACACCCTCAGTGACCTTAATAGTAGGCAGTGGTCTTTCCTGCTTGGCCTTGATCACTCTAGCAGTTGTCTATGCAGCATTATGGAGGTATGTAACAGGTTGAGAAAGCTAAATGTATATACATTGTTATATTTATTTTAATTGCAGTTTAAAGAGAGTATTACAGCCCATATTTATAGTTTGGAAAGTGAGGGAAAAGAAAAAGAGGAAAATGTAGTGGATGCTTTGATGCATTTGTTGATGTGATTGATCAGTTTTATTGTTTTGGCCTGCTGATGATGGTATAGCCCACTCTTCTCTTTCTCCACTTCAGTGGGAGTGGTATTGCTCTTTTGATGGGGTGTTCATAGTGCTAAATGCAGGATTCTTATATATGATATATTTCATGTGAGGCTTCTGGCCTATACCTTTAGATGCTTTTCTCCCATTTACATTTTTAAACAGAAGTTGTAAATAAAATAATGTCAAAGTGGCACATTTAAGGAGGTTCAGTCAACTGATTTTGAGTTTCTTCACATCAGTTTTAAGTTTGAATAAAGACCACAAAATCAAATAGTCTTAAATAGTGTGATGGATTTTCTTTCTGTCCTGAGTTTGCAACATTAAAATATTATAGTGATTTAAAAGTGCAATAATTACTTACAGAGTAAATTAATCTGAGAATCAATGAGAAATAACATAATGTCTTAGTGCAGAAGAAACAGAAAAGTAAGATGAAAATTCATGCAAAGTAATTAATATTTTAAAAAGTGAACATGGATTCTCATTTAACTTCTTTCAATAATGAAAAAATAATAAATATAATTTAATAATATAAAAATAATTAAAATAGGTTCTTACGAAAGTAATAAGAAACAAGGGCATGAAACAATAAATTCTAGGGTAATATAAAATCAACCAATAAAGTTTTGCTTTTAGAAGCAGCTTGATAATTTTACACTCATTTCTCTATCACTCTTATATACCACAGAGACTCGGGATTAGAAATATATATAATTATTAAGAATACCTAGTTACATAAGTTATGATAAAAGACTATAAAAATTATCAGTTCTTGTCTGTCAAAACTAAGAATGAGAGTATTTCAGGATATAATTCCCATCTGAAGAATTATAGTGTTATTTTTACACTCCCTGATATATTTAGCACTTGGATAGAAATACTGCCATGCTCAGTGGAACTGGTCTACTCCATTATTTAAATTAGATACAAGGCAAAAATTCTTTACTGTGAGTGTGGTGAGGCACTGTAACAGGTTGTCTGTAGAAGTTGTGGATGCCCCATTCCTGGATTCCACAGGATGTTTGGATGGGGTTTTGAGCAACCTGGTCCAGTGGAATGTGTCCCTCCCCATGGCAGGGGGTTGTAAGTAGATGATTTTAAGTTGTCTTCCAACCCAAGTGATTTGCTGATTCTGTGATTCTGTGGACTTCTAAATGGAGATGAAATGTTATATGTTATGGCTTAAGTCAGTGCTGTGAGCTCCTGTTGCACTGTATTTACTCAACCACTAAGGTCTCTTGTAATCCACGGGCACTCAGCATTGAGAATTGGCCCAGGTGTATCAATAGTTAACAAGTCAGAAAGTAGCAGTGTACTCTCTGTGTGCGCAAAGGCACTGGACTTCTTGTATTTGTTTGCAAATATATAGAATTAGCTTTAAGAATGTTGCTATAGTTTAAGTAAGAATGTAGATTGTGGTATTAGGGTTTTCTAACTAAAAAAAAATGTAATGCTGTATCTCTTGATATGCGAGCAAAAAGGACTATCTATAATTAATTTCATGTCCAAAGCTCAGAATTTCTTGTGGGTTCAACAGCCTTTTTTATTGCTTCTTCAGAGTCAGCTATGGGTGTACATCTCAGGAGGAGAAAACAATATGAATTGAACTCCAGTGAGAAGCATATAGTATATGTCCTAGAATATATAAAGATATGGCATGGTTTTCAGAGGAACTGAGCACCCTTAACTTTCATTTATTTTAGTAGTCAACATTTACTGTTAACAGCTTTAAAAGTCAGGTCAGAAAGGTACTTCACTTGTAACCATAATAATTCACTTTGTGTCCTTTAGCATATAAAAGCTGTATACACAAAAATGAGACCACTTGCATCTTAGAGCAAATATGCAATAAGACATTTTTGACTTTTTCATCTTAAACATATTTGTAAAATGAGTATGATAAGTGTTCAAGGGTGACTGTGATGTTCACTGCTATAATTTAATCTTTCTGTACACATTTGGGTATTTTTTTGCATTCAGTCTTATGAAGATGTTACAGTACTATTGGAACATCAAGATTAACATTATCCTTATCCCAACAACGTGTTTCAAAATTCACTGCCATAGTGAATATCATCCACCAACCTGGGTTTATTTATGCATCACGAATCAGATCTTCTGTTTATGTAAATCACCATATTTTTGCTGAAGTTAGTAATTATGAGTGGTCTACGCCAGCTGTGGATATTCCCAGGGACAAGCAGAGAGCATAAGAAGTTCCTGACATGAATGCATGTAAGCCCATTATTACCAGTATGGTGTTAGAACCGTGTTGCCAGCGGTTTTCAAAAGGATCATTAGTAGATTATTTTTAAAATACATCAAGATACTAAGAGGAAATTATGGAATATCTATCAAAATATCATAGTTTTCATATTTATATTGTTACAGCTCTCTAATACTCTTTCTGAGTACATAAAAGGGAACACCTTTCAGAATATCTCCAATATTTAATACAAGATAAAAGAACTAAATCTAAGCTTTGTGCAACTTACTAGTTGTTTTCCTTTTATAAAATTTGTACCCTCTCTTTTATTTTTGAACAGGTACATCAGATCTGAGAGGTCCATAATTCTAATCAATTTCTGCCTGTCAATTATCTCATCAAATATCCTTATCCTGGTTGGACAAACTCAGACACATAACAAGGTATGAGATGGATTGTATTAGAATCTCCCTTAAAGATTAATATCATTGTTTTATTTGTTTTTAGTTTAAAATAATTACATCCATTTAGTCCTATACTCATAGGACTTGGTGGTTTTGGTAAAATATTAAGAGACAAGGGAAAATATTTACTGTCTTGTGTAGTCTATTTTTCCCTTCCAAAAATCCCTTTTGGTATTGTTCCCTCTAGATAAGCTGTGTTCTCTGTGGTAGACTTGTGTTTTATAACTAAATTTCAAAGCAAAAAAGTTCAAAGGCTCAACATCAAAAGCACAAATTCTGGTTCATTATAATAGTTGTAATAGGATTGTGCTACAGTGTTTTTGTCTTCTTATTAACACATTGGTACTCGAAAGGCAAGTAGAAATTGCTTAGAAGTTAGAGTAAGAATCTGGAAAATGTGCAGCAACAGACATCGTAACAAGCCATAGAACTGTTAGATCTCTGACTGATGTAGCTATAAGAAAGTAATAACCCTGCATACCTTACTTGGTGATATATTGCTGATTTATTAACAATCTGCTCTCTGAACATCACTGTCATTTGTGCCTCTCCTGTAGAGCAGCAGGCTTGCCAGTGTTTTGAGGGATCTCCCAGTGCCTGGTGATGCTAGGCAGCCTTCACAAGTAGAAATAAGTGGTTGCTTAAAATCAACCATAACTACAGGATTGCTTGGAATAGAAAATAGTGTGTGTTGGTTAATTGGGCAATATGAGATAGAATGCTGTGAAGTTTTGGATTAAGTGCTTGTAAAGTAGTTCTTTTTCCCCCTGTGTTAAACTACTCAGTGCAATGCTCATCTTAGTTTTTTCTAATATCAAATGAAATAACATTCATCATCTGCTGTAGGAACTGATGTTTCTACAACACACCTGTAGTTAACCATTACTTCTTTTCAAAGAAGTGCTTAGCAGTTTAGCTGCCAGAATTCTCATAAATTCAATGCAAGTCACATAGCTGTGCTTTGTAAAACATATCCGAACCAAGCATACTCATTTCAAGCACATTTGGTAACAAAATTATTCAAGTCTAGATATTAATATGCTTTTAAAGTTTTGAAAGTGTGTAGAGGTAGAAACAAACAAAATATGGATTTCCAGAAGGAACCTATGTAACGCTCACAGATTTTATTCAGGGGGGATAAAAACAATGTGCTAACAACTTCAGAGTACCAGAGTACATAAGAGTAATCCTCCCTAGAATTTCAGCACTAACATACATAGTCATATATACAATTGTATTATGCATTTCAAGAACAGATATGGTTCAGTAGCTGCAAGTTCCTGTAGAATCAGAGTTTGAGGGCGTCAGAATAACTGTGTTGGATAACACATTTCCTAGGTACACTGGTAGCCTTCTCTGATACTTGACTCAGGGAACTCTGAATTAAAATGTGCCATTAATCCAGTTCCTTTCTATTAATCTCTTTGATCTCCCTCTCTTCTGCTTCCTGAACTTCTCAAAATGGAGAGATATTACACTGACATATTTCTGACACCAGCAGATCCAAAAATGCATATATCAAAGGAAATAATTGACAGAAAAAAACAAATCACAGGGTTTATATTTTTAATATGCAGTCTGAAAAATTACTTGAAAATAACACTTCTTGCTATATTTGTCTTCTTTTTGAGTCCACATCTTGCCCTTGATACATCTACCAACCAGAAACTTCTAGCCAGGCAGCACCTCTAATGACTCAAAGGCAAAATACATTTGTTATATCTAGCAAGACTTCCCTTGTTACAAATTAAAACTGTTATTATCAAAATGTCGACTGATATGTGAATATATTGTATCTCCAAGAGGCTGGCCTGTGAAGGCACCATCAACAAAAATGGCCAGCTAACACCACTGTTTAGTGAAAATTTATTCAATTAAAAGCAATCATATCTGGGTATGACTTCACTGTGTTTGTGAGTAGGGATGTGTGTATATCAGATGTATTAGAATTCAAGGGTTTTTTTGTTTTTTTTTTTTAAATTTTCAAGATCATAGCCAGTGTTTGATTTTTAGTCGATACATCTAGATTGTAATACTGGCAACTGTAGGAAAAGATATACTTTCATCTGGGTGAGGTGGAAAATTAAATCTGTAAATGAAAACTTTAGAAAGAAAATCATGTCCTGACCTGTGATTTAAGATTAAAAATCTTAAATTCTTATCTATTCTTATTTATGTTGTTTCTGAGATTTTATTATTTACCAGAAGTGAAACCATATGAGTTTTTAGTGTTTGAAAATTTTGGGAGAAATCTTGGGAATATTTTATTAAGACAATGTAATATTCAAGTCAGCAAAAATTGTTTGATGAATAAAGGCTGAAGTAGTATTTTCTGGCAAGAAGATGAGATTTATATTTTTGAAATGTATTGGAGAACATTGGAGAAACATCATATGCCAAGTCTGAGTTTGTTTACTCTGTTCCATTCTCATTCTTCTGTTTATACTATTCTTATATTATTGGGGAGGCTATTTAACATCCACATGATGATGTTAACATTCACAGTGCTGAAGAATATCCTTTTTTCTATGCTTTAGTTTTGCTGTGAATTTAAATTGTCTGTGGCTCTATGTTTGTGTATATTCCCTTTTTGAGTAGGTCCTCATAAATGTCGTCAAAGCTAAATTCCAGTTAAAAGTTGAACAGTATGTAAATTAAGCATACCGAAGATGTTTTTATAGCAAACATCATATTGCTGATTTGTTTGCAGTTTGTGGTTTTCTTTATCTGTATTAAACACTTCACAAAGTACTTTTATTAACTTCAGTGCTAATCAATCTTCAAGAAATTTCTGTGGCTTGTTTTAGTACACCCGTTGACATCTATGACTTAGAAAAAAATACTGAGTGTTGTGGTCTATATAAGTGCAGGTGGTTTATTTTCTTTCTGGTTTATAAAAATCATAAATATTCTAGAATGTTAGGTTTAGCTCTGCTCTTTGAAAGCTGAGTGTATCATCAATGTTTTTGCAAAAGCTTCTTTTAATGGAAGCTAAGTAAGTTTGAAAATTGACTTCTCTTTGGTTCAACTAAGTTCTGTTCTTTCAGTAAAAAAGATTACCTCCCATGGGCAGAAATGGACAAAATATTTACTGAGGACATGTAGAAGGAATTTATATTACTTCAAACTGAAAAAAAAATCCATTTATCTTTCTTCCTGTTTAAAAGTAATTTTTTTGTTCAGTTTAAGTAACCTGAGGATACCAACAGAGGTCTAGGTCATGGGTCATTTCAGCTTGTTTTAGAGTAGTTCATGAGGGGAGTCATGGAGGGGAGTAGGGTTTCTCTTGTAAGGTTTGGATTGGGATTGCAAAAAGCCTTTCGTCAACAGAAAAGATTTGCCCCTTTGTTCCTTCTTAACAAAACATGTTGTGCATTTTACTGAAGGACACAGCTGAGAAATGTTCTGCTTTTTTCATTTCCCTAAACCTTTGAAAACACAGAACTTTATTCAAAGCTTTCTTAATGTTTCAGACTGTGTAAAAGATTTCTGTTCCATCAGATCCTGTTTTGAAATACGGGTCACCAAAGGCTGAAATGACAAAAATATTATGAAATTAATTATGTATATTGTTTAAATATAGTTGGTGTTATACTGTACATGAGAAGCATATTAATTTACTTCAGTATTTCTTTCTATCTTGTTTTCCTTTTACAATTATATGTTAGTCACATAATCATGTTTAAAATTAATGATATGCAATTGCTACATTTTAACAACTGAATTTAGTTTTAACTCTGAAATTAAGTCTCCTGAATTAAGGAAGGGTAAAACTTTTCATTTACAACCTAATTGCTCAAATATATGTTATTTCATAAAACCTGTGAGATGTCTCTAACATCTACAAAAACATTACTTTATAGATTACACTTACTTCAAAGTAAAAATATTTACTTTGAAGAGACTGACAGGTATTTTTAGGAAATATCTCTCAGTGATTTGTAGCTTTCACTGTAACATAACTCTTGCCATGTTATGTTTCCTAATGTTCTTCTTGCCATCAAGAAAAATGGCTGTATTTCTTTTATATGTGGACCTTTAACGTTTAAGCTATAAACTTTTACTGGGCTTCTGATCTCATTTAATGAATAGATTCTTTACCCCCCATAAGTTATTGATTAATATTATGTGTATTTTTTTTCATAAATTCTCTTTCTTTTTGTATACATTCAGAAAATATCCTGCTTTGTTCACAGTTTTGCCTAAACAAAAACACACTTGCTTTTGATATAAACAAATCCTGTATATATATTTTTCCTGTGAAGTAAACAAAGATAAATATAATTTGAAATAAACAGTAGAATTCCTTATACATATGAAAAAAGTTAATTATTTTCTATATATTCTGATACTGGCTATAATTAAGAGTTCATTTCTGATGTTTGGGTCACTTGAGAGAAAGTTTCGTATTTTTAAATATTTTTAAAACTTATTTTAAAAATGCTGTAAGACTCAGTGGATTTTGTTAGCCACAGTCAGGTTTCTGTGTGCCTACTATGGAAAGAACAGGGAAGATGTTAATCCAAGATTTAGTAACCTTGGTATTCTGTGTCATTCGTGTTTATTATGTTTACTGTTGTATTTTGAAATTCATCTCTTAGATGATACCTTAAAGGGTATGAAAAAGGCCTGTCCTGATCACCGTAACACAAACTGTTAGTAGCCTGACATTGTAAACAAGCAAAAGCCCATAAAAATGTGTAGATAATAAGATTAGAATGTTCACTAAATAGACTGACTGGACAAAAATAACCCACTTTTAGCATTTTTATTTTTTTTTTAATAGAGGTGTTAGGTTGAAGGAAACAAGTAGAAGTGGAAAGAAGCTGAGAAGCCAAGCATCCCATTCCCATAGCACTCTGAAGTAGCTGACTGCGAAACTAGAGCTCCCTCGGGTTTTGAGAGACAGTGGGAGGTAGGATCCCCTGAGAAACCTGCAAATGTTCAGGTGATACTAATGCTACCTCCAACCACGTGGCTGTTGCCCCATATCTGCCACTGACTTACAGATGCAGGCATCGTGGCAATATATCTCCTAGGAAACAGCGGGGGAGACCTCAGAGCAGATGGAATGAACAGAGAAATGCTGCTAACACAGCATTAAGGTTGTGTTAGAAAATCAATGAGGAAGTAGGGAATTCAGTATGTCAAGCACTTGCACTCCATATTTCAAGTCTTTCTGTAGAACTTCACCTCCATTTAAGAAGCTGAAGCCCTGGAAAATATATCCTTCCATTTTTGTCAGTATCCGACTTCCAAATTAACACCTGCTCTGCTTATTGTCATGATTTTTGTGCGTAACAGCTTTTTGAACAGCTGACCCAGAGTCCCTGGTATGGGTCATCCATCCCAGAAACACACCAGTAAATAGGTCAGGAGTCAGAGTGCTCTGCACCATACACATCTGTCAGCCGTGTGTTTCGAAACTCAGAAACAACCAAAGGGAGAAAAGACAATTTAGCTGAATAACTATTACAGGAGCAGGTCTGTTTGAGCAACGCTGTTTTACCATGCCAAATTCTGACAAAACCTGTTAACATCAGCTGAATTAACTACCTGCTTTTAGATTCTCGAGAGAACCTCTGGGAGCAGATCTTTCTACCCAAGATCACTAAACATTGTCATTCATGCTACTGTTACCTGCCTCAGAGGAGAAGGTAACGTTCTTCTCAAAAGTGGCTGTCAGACTGTTTCTCAAAATACATCAACTTTATAATTCAGTTTGCTATATCTAAATAAAACAGACATTTTGATTGTAAGCAGGTTACAGGGAAGAAATTGGTTAGATTTTAGGAGTATGTGTTCTCTGTCTCCTATCCCCAGAACCTTTTAAAAAGCTCCTTGAACTATTTTAGAATCCCAGAATTGTTCAGGTTGGAAAATGTATCCATTCTCAAGGCAGGGTCAGCTGTTAGGTCAAAACAGGTTGCTTCTATAATAATAAAGTCTTGAAAACCTCCAGGCATGGAAATGGCACATCTTCCTTGGGAAGCTTGATCACCAGCTTGACTGACCTCATGGTCAAAATGTGTTTCCATGTATCTGGTATGAACCCTCTCTCATTTCTTTATTCCCATTGTCATCCCAATAAGCATCACTGTGAAGAACTTGGCTTCATCTTGTCAATGACCTTTCTATAGGCACTGACAGGTTTCTCTGAGATGCTGTTAGCTCAGACTTTCCTGAGGTAACTATCTGCTGTCCTACTCTTCCCAAAATTGTGTGTTTTTTCCTCCTTGATCTTCACAACCTGTTTAGCGTATTTTTTACTCTTCTAGAATTCACCCCCACACCTCTAAGGAAAATAGCTCATTCTCTAACAAACACCTTTCTGAATTATTTCAGACAATCTGTTGATGACTCAAGCAGCTATTTTTGGGCTTCACACCTTTTTCACACCTCTCTTTTGCCTATTTTTTGAATTTCAATAGAAACAGAAAGGTAGTCAATGGGAAATAGAACAATCTACAAACAGTTAAATATACATGTCTTTCACTTACATGATCTTACTTTTAAGAAAGAGGAAACAATAAACAATTCTAAGCAATACTAAAAATTATTTTAAAATTGAGTTACCATGGCAATGAACATTACAAGACTAAAGGGTTTAAGTAAGAATGATAACAGCAACATCAAAAGCAAATTACTTGGCTATTTTCATTCTAATATGAAAGTGGAATTTCCAATGGATTTTCATGTGTTAATTACCCTTTCTAAGAATCTAGGCATAGAAGCCCTTTGTCACATAAACCTAAACAGATACAGAAACACATTAAGATTTTTTTTTAAATAGATATCTGCTAAAATAATACATCAAAAATCACAGCTCTGAGGTAAATGCAATGGAAATCTGCCCTACAACAATAACTATTACATCATTGTTCTTCCTGTATAACACAATGAAATAGAAAACAAAATCACTTTTAAAGGACTGTCATTTAACAAATAATAGTGTAAATTTGCAAAAGATTGTCTACCTATTGTACTGATTTTTATTTATACATTGCTACAACTCCCTGATGGGTTTGCATATTTTTAGGAACATATGGTATGCTTTAACCTTGACATGCACTATGAAGTTCATTTGTACAGTTTTGAATTTTTTTCCTTTTATTCTCCTAGGTCACAGTTTTTAGGTCCTATATAATTGTGCCAATGAGAGCAATTTTATCAGAAAATGACTATTGGATTGATCTGCCTCTCTAACTAGTCTGATCAGAGTTTCCTTCTCATTACCACTTTCTATCTTTTCTTTGAGGTGATGTTAAATGAAATTTCCTGGGAAGAAAGACAAGCAGTATGCAAATCTCTATTCTAGACTGAGGCTAACAATAAGACAGAAAGACAAGGATGATCACACAAATTCTGACCTTTCCTGCTTTTTCTTTCTGAGAAAGAAGTGGTGGTCATTATGTGCCCAAGTCAATGAAGTCAGCATTCAGCAAGGGTGATCTGAGATTATTTATGACATGAGAAAGACCAATGCTGGTAGACTCTCTGGATCACAGCAGGGTTTTGTCATGAGAGGTACTCCTAGGTATGACCAAGGATCCAAAATTATATACCTAGACATCTTCTTGGTGCTAATGTAAAAGGCATGTAATGCTTCTAATTTTAGACTGCTGCTGAAACATGACCTTTTTATACTTGTTTTCATGAACATACATGCTTATTTTGTTGAATCTCAGTGAGTCATAGCACAGACATTAAGCCTGGTACTGACAAATTTGACAGTAAATGTGCTCTGGTATTTTTCTCTTCTAATGGTTTTGTCAAAATTCATATCAAACTGACATTGTGGATGAATAAGTAGGTATTTTGTGGAATTTAACAGAAAATTATACTCAGAATAATTGTTGAGAGGAAACTGTAAAGGTAAATCTACAAATTGTGCATTTGGCTATAATCATGGACATTTTTAATGAATGTAATTGTGAGATTTCCAGAACCCTGCAGGGAGGTGTACATGTTTGTAATAAAAAGGCCTCAAGCTGTTAAAACTGATAGAATTCCTGTTATGTCAAGAAAGTTCAGTGTGCACTAGACTTCTGGGTTTAAAAACAGGATGGAAAACATGTTAGTATCTCTCTCTCCTGAAGAAAATTGAAATATATCTGGCACAAGGAGTCCAGCAGTTGGAAGGAAGTATGAATAAGGTTGGCACAAAATGTTGTTCCATTAGTAAGTGATTACATATCTGTCTCTAATTAGTAGCGTGGCATATAATTTGTGCTCTGTGCTTTCCATTTCATGAAAAATTGGTTTTGCAACCTATCACATATTTGCTAAATAATTTCTTTAAGCTGGAAATCTAAATGGATACGTTTTTATTTAAATGCCACTTAAAGTTAGGTGAAAGATTAGAAAGAGAATGGCTTCCTTAACAAGCTTAGCTGAGCCATACAGGACAACAAAACCTCCTGTGTCAGAATGTGCAGCTATTGAAATTTTGGGTTTAAAAGGATGGGATTAATTGTAAAGCTGTTGTTATTTGCATTTAGATTTCTTATATTTAAGCGAGGTTTTAAGTCTCTGTCTCTTACTGTATATCCTCTTAAGTCAATCAGAATTCATGCTTGATTGTTAGCAATTTATTTCTATAAAACCTTAATTTTGACACTGCTTATCTTTTAAAGTGAATACAGAATAGTAATAACATTTTACTGAACTGAATGATCCAACAAGGCATTGCAGTTGTACTGCAGTGGAAGAAAAATGGTTTTGCTAGGAATAATTGCTAGACCTTGGTATCAAGACAGCATTAATGATGGACAAAAACTTTTCTTAGACTCAGTTTGTCTCTCATAGTTATTCAGAAACTGCAGCTGATAAAATCACTCCAGAAACAAATATGTAAGACTTAAACCTGATCAAGTGTCTGCTTCCATTCATTTCTAAAGGATTCTTCCTTTTAGAAAGAAGGTTCAGCAGTAATACCTAACACTAGTAAAAACATATTCTAGACAAGTTTTTAAATGCTAATGAGAAGACTCAATTGTAGTCCCTGAATACTTAAAGAATGCATCTGTCCTTGTTAAATATTAGGCATTAAACAATCAAACATATCTTTTTAACTGTAGGAAATTTTCTGCTCACTGCAAATAAAAAGTGTTCAAAACTTTGAGTTGTGGCATTAATCCCAGTGCACACATTTTCCCAGTAGCAAATGCAAAGTCTGAAGTGAATCAGAACTAAGCCAAATTGTGTTGCCTTGCAGTTGCCATGGCTAGGAGCATGCACACAAGTTACTGATACAGCTCATATGACACTCGTTATGCCATGATGACTTCATTATGTGTTGGAGCCTCTGGAGATCTCAGTTCATTGAAGTTTCAATATTTCAGTGGGTAGGTATGATGAAGCAAAACAGAGCCAAAGAAACAAATCAGGCTGTTTTCTTTTGTCAAAGGAGCACTTTACAGAATTGCCATTCAAGATATGTGTATGTTACACTCAGTGCAACTGGACCTTGGTGTCTGTCAGTGACACTCTCCTAGTATTAAATAATAATAATTCAGCTGGGCTTTTCTAATCTCAGCTCATGGTCCTTCTCTTCTGTATGTTTAAACCTGTCATCATGTGTCATCCAGAATATCTAATTTAGGTCACTTGGATTTAGTTGTGTCCCTTAGAAACTGATGAGCAGAAATCTGCTAGTGTGCTACAACAGCTTAAACTTCTGTAAGGAATTTGTCTAAATGGTATTTAAAACTAGGGAATAAGGAATGATGATTATGAATGCACATAACAAGTAGCCCTTGAGTGCAGTTCCTACCTTCCTTCTTCTCCAAACTTCTTGTTAGTCTCATATGTCATAATACTGCCCTGTGGTGGTCTGGTTCTCTCACCATGGTCTTTAGAGGCTTTTTTTAATGTAGCTTCTAAAATATGAGAATAGATCTATAATAAAGCATTACCCAGACTGCTCTAAACCTGTAAGTACCAGTTGGTTTAGAGATGCTGCTTCATGTTCAGAGGATGGCAGTGATTTTAGTTGTTGGCTCTGTTGAAGGCAGAGTTATCTGATCTGTGCAAGTCACAGAGCATCAGTAAGGGAATTCCCTGCAGAGGACCAGAGAGAATACAAATAAACTTTCCAGAGGTCATTTGGCTATATCGTGTCATCCAGAGTGTGATGGACATGGATGCAGTCTTCAAGATTTTGTAGGAGAGATCCCTGCTAAGAATATAATTTAAAATGTAACATTTTATACTTGCTAATTTTAGTTGCCAAGATGGATCTGAGAGATATATAGCATTAATTATTAATTATTGTTGTTGTTGATAAAAATAAACCTATCATTAAGGCTCTGGGAGTATTTCCAACATCAACAAACTTTCCATTTGATTTATTAATGGATATAAACATTTTTCCTTTTATTTTTCCCTCCGGTCAGAACCTCAACTTATTTCATACTTGCCCCTCCCATAGGAAAAAGCTTGAGTAAATGTATCAGCCTCGCACTCTTTTCTCAATGTCAGCATATTGAGATCTGCCAGCTCTCCTGTAGAAACAGAGTGAGGACCCATTCAGCTAGAATAAGGCTGTTTTCTCTCCATTAATGAGGATTTTGACCAGGGAAATGTTGATTGGTACACAGAAACAGTGGATGCTATGAAGAAGGCTGAATGTGAAACTGTGACAGATAAAATGGAGCAAAAAAGATGCTCTGTTTCCTCCCAGCAGTGAGGGTAGGGTCACCTACAGGGAAAAGCTGTACTAGAAGCAGTAGTGCTGTGAAGGGGACAAACTTTGCTCTTATTGATTACAGTCACACAAGAGTGGAACTAAAGAATTAATTTATTTTTTTGCATTAGCAGAGGCTTCCGACCGGTCTGGAAGTGTCACCCACTGAGCACTCCACATGTAGAGCAGATTAAAATGGTTAAATATTTAGGCCTCAAAAGCTGATATTCCAGTGAGACACACAACAGAGAAGAAAGGTCACAACTTCTACCCTATAAACTTATGCATGCAAATAACAGTATTGTGGTAAAAATCAACATTTTGGAATTCAGGGGCTTCTACACAGGCCTTTTCCACTTGTAAAGAAGACAGCTTATAGGATTGCATCTTTACGTTCTGATCATGTAGGATTTTTCAGCGTTTCAATTTCACTATTGAACAATTTTGTGATGATGGTAAAGCACAGGAACTCATAAGAAAGAGAGGCAGCATCCAACTACAGTACTCAAATCTCTGTCTACTGGCTGTGCCCATCTGGACATTTCTTACAGAGGAGCCCACCACGTTCATGGACTATTGTAGGGTTTATCTGTTGCTCCAGCCTGGAATCTGTCAGAAAAAACCTCTTTAGGAATTTACAAGTTAAAAGTTAGGAATGACAAGTTACAAGGCCGCATGTGTGGTCACAATGAGTTGAGTATATTTCTTACTTACCCTAAAATACTCCATGCTCTTAGATGTTCTCTGATTTTAGTGCATTCCACATGGATAGCTCTGTGCCAGATAAAACTTCATCTCCTCCCACTGAGACACTATTTTTTTCTGCAGATAGTCTGTTAGTACATATTGTTTTAGATGAGAACTGTTTGCATCCCATATACATTAAATTTTTAATACAAACTCAGTGAGACATAGAGCCAGGGGTTAATCATGTGGTTAGCCATGCAGTTAATGACTTAAAATAACTGAATGGATTTTATTTCCTTTAAAAGGCTAGTAATGCATTCTTTAATAAGTTATAATTTGTATATAATAAAATGCCTGGGCTCAGTCAATGATAATTTTGCTACTTAGGAACAATTTGAAGCCACACACACTCAAAACAATACAGAAGCATTTGCTTTCCATCCGAAACTGTATGGTAAACATCTATGTTTCTTTGAGCTTTATGGGACATGTTGCATTTTGCATAATATTTTTATGGTTATTTACCTTTCAAAACAACAAAATCTATATTGGAACAGAGCTCCAAGCATTTCAGAAAAAGAATGTTTATATATGCTAATGACTTCTAATTAGAAAGAAAAATACTAGAAACTAAGATAGTGTGTTACTAGCAATACAGTTACTGTGTCTTTAATGGCATGCAGTCCCTTCCAGGCCATAGAGAGTTGGAGTGAAGAGCAAACCAACATGCTCAGTAGACAAGACAGCCAACCATTCCTCTCCTCTTGAACACCAAGGAAAAATCCTTCTTGTGAAAACAGAGCTGTGGTACTGTGGTACTGTGGTACTGTGGCTGACTCCACAGAGAAGGGAGTCACAGTAAAATTATTTTATTTCCTAGTTCATTAGTTTCCTAGTTACTTTCCTAGTGTGAAAAATTCAGGTAATTGATGAGCATGGTGGTGGTGCTACATCAACAGTTGGATTTGATAATCTCAGAAGTCCAACTCTAACAATTCTATGATATTATGAACATTGGGCAAAAGTGTATAATGTCTTTCACTGGCTGTCAGAAAGGAAGAGAGAGAATTTTTCAGCCAGACTGTCTTGGTAGGAGTCAATCACGACTTTACACTGCCCCTGCTCTGGAACACGGTCCTAGTTTTAAAGGCTGCATTTTCCATTCTTATCAACTCCTTGCAAGGAGTGTTCATAGTGACTGGAGATTTCTCCTTCAGGCCTGCATGTGGAAAAAGTAATCTGTTCTCAAATTAAAGACTAAGAAAAATTACCATTGCATAGTCTCTGATTTCATCAGTCATCCTTTCTTTTTCTTTTCCTTCCTTCAGTTCTTTTATCTTCTTTCTTCATTAATTGCTTGGCTTGTTTTTATGATTTATGGTCTTTTGTTTTTGGTCTGGCTTTTCTCATCCCTTCTGTTGTTTCATGCCAGTTCTTTGTCATCCAACATTGTGATCAAAGCCAATATTTGGGAATTCATGGACTTCTACACAGGGCTTCTCCATTTTCAAATAGAAAGACAGCTTACAGGGTATCAGCTTTCTCTTCTGATCATACAGGTTTACTTCAGTATTTGTATTTCTCTGGAGACAATTTTTCTGATGGTAGTAAGGAACTGAACTCATAAGTATTCAAGTACAGCTACAGTATTCAAGTCTTTAGCAGACTCAAAATGCTGATGTTTTGTTTCCAGATCATTTCTTACAGAGGAGCTCATCACATTCCTGGACAGTTGGAGGCTCCAACCTAGACACTGACAGAAGCAACTTCCTTAAGGATTTACATGCTAGAAGAAGGAAAGTTCCTTCTCTGTTCTATTTCCACCCCCTTTTTCTGCCTCTTCTAATTTTCTAAATTAAGAGGCAGAGATCTTCCTATTTGCTTTGTCCCTCTACATTTCTTGTCCACTTTTTCACTCAACTGTCTATCTGCTCAACAAATAATCTCTTTAAAGTAATGGCTATCCTCTTCAGTTGTTGCCTTCAAATTATAAAATTCCCTTTCTCAGCAAGGATAAGTTGAACATTTCAAGCTCAGTTATAAAAACTGAATGCAGTAGCTCTGTCTCATATATAGAAAAATGAGAAATAAAGTGTGGTTATGAGATGTGATAGCTCAGTAAGACTCTTACAATGTGCCAGTGGGACATATATTGTGTGCAAGGAGCTCTCCATTGCAGTGCTTCTCATAAGAAATGTTTTGTTCTTCTTTCTGTTATTGAGCTATAGTTTAAAAGGCTGTGGGGAGAAGAGATTATATTACTATATATACTTAATATAGAATTACAGTGTGCATTGATGTCATATATAGTATATTTTGCATATTGTGGAATCAATTAAGGAGGCTTCCACTCAAAATTATGTAGCCCTAGCTGGGGGTTATATCCTAAGCCAGACAGCAATCTAATGCATCACTGACATTCTTGCAGCCCCATGGCACAGAGTAGGACTGAGAAATTGCTTCATGCACAGGTACAAAATAACCGAATGATGTAAGATCCTGTTCTGAAGTCCCTTCAGGGAAACATACATCCTGGCATGTGACTGTCCTGTTCCAGTGTGGCTTTATGCTATTAGGGGAGATCACACTATATAGCATGTTATTCTTTAGTAAGCTGACCATCACTATCTCCTTTGCTATACTCATACCTTCAAGTACTGTTATGTTCTAAAGTAGTCCAGGCATTCTTTGTTTAATTTATGGCCAATACTACATTTTAAAAATCAAATCTACTTTCACAAAATTGCAGGTTTTTTGGTTTTTTAAATCTGTTAACAGAATGAAACTTTTTAAAGAGACAGAACTTAACTCAGTAAATAAAGAAAGAGATTGTTTATTAAACACCCACTTTCCAGGCTGGTCTTAAGCCTTTTTTTATCTCTGTGTTATCAGAGATTGAGAACATTAGACTGATTCTTAGAACAAGATGTCACTTCCATGTTTCTCTTTTTAGTAAAATCTAACTTTAAAAAATCAGTGTTAAACTGATTGGACTGATTGAAGAATATTAGTTAGAACTGGATGTTAACTTATACCTGCAGCCAGTAAAGCCTTGCAAAATGGCAAAAGTGTAACAGAACTACTGGAAAACCATCACAATCAGCACACATCAGTATGAATCACTAGGCAAAGTGAAAAACTGAAAATCAATCCTGAAGTCTTATTCAACTCCTTTGCATTCCTTTCAAAATGCAAACAGACCATAAAGCCTTGTTAGGCAGTTAGTTTACAATTGCTTTGTTTCAAGAGATCAGCAAAAAGTAGCTTGAATACACCAGCAAATATATCTTTCTTCATTTTTTCTAGCTGCTTGTCAAAGAGTAATAGAATAGGTGCTGTTCTCTTAGTTTCTCTAATTCAAAATATGGGATTTATTCCCTCCCAGTTCTCATTTAAGAGCAGATTTTCCATACAGTGCTTTCTAAGCTACACAATACCCCCAGATTATAATGGAGGTTGTGTAGCATGAAATCCTTCAGAGCTCTGAAATTTAGCTTAAAACCCTGCAGTGCTTTGGAAATGATGGCTATTTATTCAGCAGTATGTTGGAGCAAGAGTGGAGAAACACCCAGGAGTTTCACAAATATTGCTGGGACAAGATTAAGGTGTTCCAGATAGGACCCATCCAAGGAACACCATTTTGTATTGACTATTCCTGCCATACATTTGCTATACTTCTAAAAAAATGTCATAAAAACCTAATTGTGGCAGAGCCAACACAGAAGCAAAGTTTATATTTGCATTGTATTAACTTTTTTTCCTGTCATTTTCTTTGCAATGTGTATAGCAATCCCTTTTGTTTTTTAATTCTCTTTCAGCCATCTTTTCTAACGGGACAGTTTTCTATATACTGAATTACAGTGGGTTTGAAATTAAAAGATGTAACCATTTGTATAAAGCCATAGTAAGCAGGACATAGAATCAACAGATTGTGATAGTCAATAGCAACTACAATTGAATCAGACCATAATTCTGAAGTGAGTTCTTGCCCCACCAAAGCTCTGGGACTTGTGCAAAAATTTCATTTAAGATAGGTCTTCTGTTGCAATGATTGTGACAGGGTAGAAAAAGCTAAAGTAACCATTATCACCCAGCTATGTGAACCAATTAGTTTTTAAGTCCTGGTTGATGAGCAGTAAATCAAGGTCCACAGACTTAACACCCTTATGAAAAATCTGTATGTATGTTTCTTTCGAAAGGGCAAATATTTTGTATTTCCATTATTCTTTTTTTAAAAAAAATATTATATCTTTATTTTAAATTTTTAGAGAATATTCAGTGCATCTCTTGAAAATACACAGTTCCAGGGCAGTTTGGAAAACATTCTAAAAAAACAAAAATTCCATTAAATCCTATGGAACGTTTCTTTGTGTATGTATATATGTGTACATGTGTGCCTGTGTACGCTGGTATGTGCAGGATTTTCCAAATAGGAATCTGTCTTTATATTTTTTTCTTTTTAATACACAACTTCTTTTGATTATGATGGGATCTACAAGTGTGTATGAGAGTAGAATACAATTCCTTAGTGACTAGATCAAACAGGCACAGAATTCTAAAGTCAGAATGCAATATTGATGCATTTCCAATATGAGCAAATGATGAAAACAAAGAAAATGGGCCTGATACATATAACCAATTCACAAAAATATCTGAACACAGGGATATGGGGAACCTACAATATATGCTGAATCGAAAGGTAATATGCTTTATTTTGCTTTTTTCCTTTGTTTGAAGATATGTTTGAAAATTATTAAAATTGCTATTTTGTTTTGAAATCAAACCAAGAAAAAAATAAAAATTGTTTAATATTGCAATATTCTAATGCATGTGAATGCATAATATGTATATAATCCTTCAGTCTCATAAGAGGTTAGTATCAACTGAATAGAAAAACTCATTTAATAATAAGCCTTCCTTGATTCAGAAATATTTCAGAGTTCAAAATAATGTTTAGACTTTTAATGAGGATGATAGTGGCAAATGAAGTTTTTACTCTAACAGCACATTGGATATCTATCTACATATTTGACACCTGGTTCTATACATCATGTGTTTTCCTGTATCATTTGTCTCACATTCATGGAATTTTAGTTTTTGCTAGAAGTATCAGCAATTTTTATGGCAATAAGAAACAGTGAACATGTTACAGATCCGGAGGCAAGAAGCTTCAATCTTCTTGTGATCTTGTTTTGCACAGTGAGGCATTTGCTTTTCAGTGATCTGAGAATCAAATCATGTCTTATGTTAAGTAGCCATGACATTATATCCAGATGAATTTATTACTCTTTCTATTAAGTTTTTCTGTGAGCAATCACAATACTGACAAGGCTGCCATATTCACATTTTTAAGTAACTAGTGGGGCAGATTTGCCTAAAGGCTCCCAGGGGACAGTGGGTGTTCCAATACTTTCACAAAAAGAAGGGACAAGTTGGGCTCTCATAAGTGACTGTGCCACTTTATGCCTCTAGATTCCTCCATCTCAGCAGGAGAAACATTAGTATAGATTTGCAATCTAATATTGAACTGACTTAAGTTTACAGCTTTTCTATTACTGCTCTTGCCATGTATAAGCACTAGTTCATGTAACACGACTTTAGCCTGGCTTTCAGAACCTTCTCTGCCTTTAGGGTAGAAAGAATTGATTTATTTATTAATTTAACTAGAGAGTTTAGGTTGGTATCTAGAATTTAACTTGGGTTTTCTTAATAAGGTAGTATTCCTAACTTACTCTTTTCTTGAAAATACCAATACGCAAGCACACTAGTCATGAAATCTACTTATGTTGTGGCAGCTTAACTTATAGTAGCAAGAGATACCACATATGCATAGATGATGGGATTTAAAATTGTTTGTATTTTAAGTATTAAGCACATTCCACAGGGTATATTCCCTGATATGTGAGAAATATTCAAACTTCAGTAGTCTAGATGAAATAAAGTTAACAAAAATTCTGTGCCAACTCTAGTAGCTTCATGGCTTTGCCCTTTCTGGAAGGACTGAAACACCTGAAGTTACTGCGCTATATTTGGAAATTAAATCCAGACACCTTTAATTAATTTTTTTAAGAATATATATTTTTTATATCTCAAGATTTCCAAGTTACAATTTCAGAATTGCTCCAAAATGTACCCCCTCTGTGGAGTTGAACTGTTCAGCATTTTGCTTGCCTCCAAACCCATGTATGACGAAGAAACCTGATATTCCCCCAAGCACCAGCTCTGAAGTGCTCCACCTGTTCTGTGTTGTGCAACCACACCAAAACTATAGTTGACAGAGCAAACCTCCCAACAAAAAATACCCAGCACTGCATTTTTTTTTTCTCTCTGAAAGCTATGCTCTTGGTAAATGGATAAATTCATATGTTCCCACTGTCAAGTTTTGTACTACCGGTATTCATGTTAAAATATGGTTAGGAATCTCCTTCTTTTCTAAAACCAGTGGAAGGTAAAACTCAGGGCTAATTTATACAAAGCAGCATCTGTGGAATTCAAATGCTAACTTGAGATAATTTAAATTTTTAAAACTGTTTTTTCCTTCTGCTCCTGTGTGAAACCAAACTGCCTGTCAGTAACACCTTCTTAAACAAGGATTATAACATACCAAGCATTTATGCATGAAAGTGTTGATATTAATTATCTTTCCATAACAGGAATGTGCTGTTTGTTGATTGTAAGAGGATGAAATCATATTTTGAGAGAGTTTTCAGTCTTACCTAAATACACATCAGCTACACTCCTTCAGCAGCAGTTAGGCTGGTCCTTGGTCAAAGATTTGTACAGAGCCCCACTGCTCCCAGTGAGGGAGTGCTGCATCCAGGGATGCTTTGGGATTGACACACAGCACTGCTCCCTGCCGCATGGAGGAGCTAACTGCATGTACCCCGTTTTTCACGCCTCATCTGTGTGCTCATCAGTGTTATTTTCTAACACTGATTTCTATACGCATTTTTTAACAATATATGACCTTTGAAATGGTACATTTAATGTATATGTTAATTTGTTTAGATTCTTAACCACAGTGTCAAGTTTCATTTAAATGAAAAAGAAATCAAGCTAAGAAAGCTATTGATGTTCAGATTCTTCCTAAATTTTTGCCATTGCTATCTTTCTTTTGTGATGTACTTATGATATACTCTGAGATAAAGAAATATACTTGCAAAATGTGAACTTTCACAGTTTGTTTTAAGCCAGAGCTTCTATAGATTTCCAATCACATAAATAGTTGAGAAGTATCATTATATTCGCGGAAAGATAAATCTTGGCTACAGACTATACAATTAAGCAAATGAAAGCTGTTAGCCTTATTTAGCCTTATTTTCATATATCACATAGCTTGAAAGGCAACATTTTTTCATTTTTGTATGGTCTCACACCCATTCCAGGGTTGCAGGCAAGAATATAGCAGATTTTGAGAAGTGTAATGGATTTATTACATTTAATGAGCATGCAATATATGGTTCATCAGCCTTGGCTGACATTTTGAAATTAGGCTTCCAGCAGTGAAATCTTGTCAGGGATGGGTTTTAGATTACTCAAGCTTTCAGGATTAGAGCTTTTCGTACATAATGTCAAGTACAATCGTCTGTTAAATGCTAAATGAGCATACCATTGTTAATGCAGTAGCAGCACAGAGAATAGACTCTAGAGAGTTTAACTTTTTGCTGACTCTGAACTTTATTATGAACCTTACTCACAGTATGAGTTCTTGACATAGAGGAGAAAGATTACTGTAGAGTTTTTAAAAGTGTATTTTAAACTGTTTGTGGTGTACATTACATTAGAACAAGCTATTTAATTATCAAAAACCCAAAAATATTATTTTTATTTAAATTTCTGCCAGATTGTTTGCCATATGTAAATATCCCCTTTATATAGTAGAAATATGTTTCTACATAAGTGAACTCTAACTACTATACTCTTTAAAAATATGACTTCTTAATTCTTCTGCCGTGCCTAGAAATTTAAATTATGACCAACCTGAAAAATAACTGTATATTTTAGAGCAACAGACATATACAAATAAAATGGCATGTGCGTAATATTTTCTCATGTTATGTACATAATTTGTACTGAGTTAATTCAATATCTTTTGTATCTCTCAAGCAGTATTTGAGGCAGCTATGTTATCTCAGGCCCAGATTTGCAGAAGGAATGTAGGTGTTAATTCAGTAATATGGAACTTTAGTCAGAAAAGCCATAGAAGTTAATGCCATCTGTGCCCTTACATAAGATGGCTAGACTCCACTGCTCAAAGAGTATAAATTGCTGGGAGTCCTGAAAAAAATGTGTGCACAGATATCAGTGTGCTGAGTCAGCAATGTCTAAACTGGAAAATGAGAAAGCATTGAGGAGAGGTTTGCAGGTCACCATTGCAAGCTTAGCACTTCTATTTGCTCTAAAATCATGAAAAGCCCTTTCCAAGTTCAGGTCAGTCCTCCCACTTTGTGGGGGGAGCAAGACACATGTTTATTTTTGTCCCTGGCTCTCATCTTGCCTTGTCACGACTGTGTGCAAGTCTTGAGTTCTAATTAGGCAAAACATGATTTTTCAACCTAACCAGTCATTTTTAATTTAATTGGTAACTCCACCAACCCGCCACCAATAATTTATTGTCTTTCTTTTTTAATTGAGTAATTCCTCAGTACAGTAGAAAATAATTGACCATTTAAGTGGTTTGCTACCATTTAATATTTCTTATTTTGAAGGTAAATATCCTCAGAATCTACCACTGGGCGACTGTTATCCTGTGACAACATTTTAATCCACTGAAATCTTTTAATTACCTTGACTCTTTGTGTTTGATCTCACCAAGTACCAACCAATGCAAATATTTTTTTTTTTGTTTTTTGCACCTTTCAGTGACAACGTATTTTCAGCAATACACATCTTTTACTTTTGTATGTATGATCACTGTTCTTTAAAATGGAGCATTTTTAGTGCTGTGAGTGCCTCATGAGACAAGACCACAAGGCACTGAGCCAAGTAGATTATTGGAGTAATCAGGCTAAATTCCATTGACTTTGCCAGCATCGGGCCAATTTATGGTAGTGTCAGATTTGGTTTGTATCATTTCATCTGACAAAGAGCATCCCATCAGTCTGCATACTTTGGTTTTGATTTAACATTTTAGGTTAGTAACTAACCGTGGCCGCTCCTGCTGGGTTTTTTGGTTTGGTTTGGTTTGATTTTTTTCTGGAGTGGTACACTCCTCTATCATCAAGCTGCAAAGCTGGCAAGAAGGCTATGTCTAGCAGCCCATATAGGATGATTTCAATATGATCTTCTCAGCCCAGTGTGGTATTATTTCAGTAGCTTAAGGCTAATCTCAGAGCCAACAGCTGGACCAGCTGAGAATATAGGAATAAGAAAAAGGGGACATTGTTCTGCACTGCTCCCCTGCCCCTGACCCATAGTGACCAAGTGGGACCCATAGCCCTGTGTCATACACCAAATCACAGGATGTTCCAACAACAGTCATGTATAGACCAGCACCAAACTTACTACAGGGGAAAGACTCGGGTAGGTGTGTGTGTGTTTGTGTGTGCATGCTTGTGTGTGTATGGGTGTGTGTGTGGGTGTGTGTGGGTGTGTGTGGGTGTGCAGCTCTTCCATCTGTTCCTGAATTGTGCTCTGTACCTTATCATCACACATGAAGACCTGTCCTGGAACATCTGAGATTTACTAACTACATGCATAATAAAGTAAAGGCTACTAAATACTCACAGAAGTCTAGTAATCAGTATTAAAGTGCTGGATTTCCACTGATGTGAAATAAGCTCACTCCACTGACTTCAAAGCAGATACACAGACTGAGATCAGACTGGTCTGTGGTTCTTAAAGCAAGATGATGTCCTTAAAAAGAGAGAAAACACACACTAGTTTTCCACCTTCTGTGAAAGAATGTGGGGAAATGGTTATGAAGTGTGTAATTACATAAGGATGCAGAGGGCATTTTCAGGGTATTGTGTTGGCCATAAAATTAAACCACTGGTCATATTCTGAAAATATAAGAACAAGCAGAGCAATAGAAGCATGCAGGTACAAACAGCACACAACTCATTAACACGCAGGACCATTCTTGTCATCTTTGGAGTTTGAGTTTTGAACAAATGATAGCGCATTTTAAGGTAGTTATTGACTTTTCAGTGCCTCTTAGTATTGATGGAAACCTCTGAGTTGAAGCTTAGAGAAGACATTTAACCTATTTTAAGAATATAATTTAAAATCTTTAAAAAATAAAAAAATATATCAAAGGCAGTGATAATTTTAGATTCTGAACAGAAGGTCCTTAAGGTCTCAACACAGGCTTTTCTGGATCAGAATTCATCCATTACTGGAAATTCGTACTAGCACAAAATTAATCAGAAATGAACAATGAACTCCAGCTCGTTCCATCTCCTTTTCTTTGGCTGCATTCTCAGATATCTGAGAAAAATTGCTTTTCCTCCCACCTTTAGAGAGAGCTATCAAGTTCCCTGCCAAGGTGAGCCAGCAAGGCTCAGTTAGTATCTCAGATACTAACATACTCAGGAGTCACAGCAGAATGAAAGAGTCACCCTATTGCAAGAGCAATTAACAAGAAAATTTGCACTAAAAAATTTGGTTTAAGTCATTAAAGTTCATAGAAGAAAAGTAAAACTAGCAAACCATCTTATGTAGCACAGTATTATATCTCCTGTTTTATATTTCTACATTGATTTCAAGTTTTTCTGCACTCTAAGTTGATCAGTAAAAATATCAATCATGGTGTTCTTTGAGGTTTCCAATATCCTTTCCAGGTATAAAAATAATGAAGATTAAAACATTCTGACATTTAAAGAGGGAAACTCTGAAAGGATCTGTTTCTCAAAATCAAAATTATTCAGTTATTGCCAGAATATTTTCCATAAATGTCAAGTTTATTCTAAAATATCTCGAAGACAAGTCTGAGCATAAACTACTGAAACTGTTAGGAGGATATTGCTTTACTTCAAACCTTCATAGCTGTTTACAACTAAATCAGATCAATGGCAGCATGTTCCTTTCAGGACGGTCTCCAGTATCTTTTACACGTCTTTAAAGTTTTACTCTGTCTCCAGCAACTGATTAAGATTACACTTCTGCATTTATTTGCATTCATCCCTTCTAGCATATAGGCTAGCACAATAGTGGAGAAAAGTTATTAATTTTTACCTGACTAACTGAGAAAAATAGAAGACCTGAACATAGCAAAGTCACAGCCAGATACCATAATATTTCAGAACGGATGTGTGTAATGACAGTTGTCATTATCCACCTCTGTACAGGCAGCAGGGTTTCTCAGTTTTCCTAATTTAGTATTACAATGTCAGGAGATGCCTTCCTTTTCCATCTCATCAAGCACAATTTGAACATGATGCAACAAGCATGACTTTAGTACATCACTAATTTATTTCACTCCGATTTTTTCCCATCTTCATCTTTGTTAAGTCAAACAGGGGAAACTCATTTAGTGACCTGTCCTGATGAGTAGAGAGACACCATACAAAGCCTTGTAGAAATGTATTTTTAGTGATTTACTGATTTATTGCTAGTCTATGTTCTGCTACTTTGCTGCAATAAAGTACCTTTTCAAGTTTCATTCTAAAAATACCCATTTTCAGTCTTCCCCACTGAGAAAAGACTCCGGTGTGAAATATTCCCTGAAGACACATAGCTGCAGGCTGTGGATAAGGCCACAATCCTGGCAGAGGAAGAGCAGTTTGAGAGAACTTGCCCCATAGAGCCTCCAGGGAAGAGGGAGCCTCCTCAAACCCAAAGGCAATAAGATTGCCCATTCTAGCACTAGAGTACCCAGGACCACTAGGTTTTTTAAGCTGCTGGCTAAGTCTGCTGGTAAATGAAGTTTTGAAACTCCTCCCTGTTACACCTGCACCATTTGTGGTGTCTTGTTTTAAGGGAAGAATGCATAGCAAGCTACTGGTAGTCTATGAGCTACACTCAATTACACTCCATCAACTGCTGATAAATTTTTTACAGCCACTCTCTCTGTCTCAATTTTTCTCTTTGATCGACTGGTAAAGAAGACTTACTGCAACAGAAGCATATTGAACCTTGCAAAGTACACTGTGTAGCAAATCTCTCTTAATGAACAACAGGCACTGGCAGTTTCTTGAAGCCTTAAGGTTGTTTTTTTTTCTTCAAAATTAACTTATTGTACATTATATAGCTTAATGATGAGATCCCACTATCAGCTTGGCTGTGTTTTTTTCATATACCAAACTCATCCTTTCCAAAGTAGAGGATGACAGTTTATTTTCATATACTTACAAACTAATGACACTCAGAGAGAAACATCTGCCAATACTGAGAATATTGTGTTCTCTCTCATACCTACAAATCCCTGCTTATAACATTCTTTGTCCTTATCTTGACAATATTGTACAAGCTTTTCCATTTCAAGAATCAGACTTGTAGTCTTCTCTCTGCTTGCCCACACATGATGTGCAAGTGATATCCTTTGTATCTGTCATTACAAAAATTCATATCATTCACATAAGTAACATTTAAGTAAAATCTCATAAACTCTTTTGAAAATTAAGACATAAAAAGATCTTCCAGGATGATCTTACTAGCTCAGGTTTCATCTGGTGAGGGAAAAGTAAGCCTCATTGCTCACCATTTTATAAAGACTAAAGAGTGAATGTGAGTTTTCTCAGAGGGAAGGAGGCAGCAAAATTTTTGTTCTTTACACTTGCAAAATACATAATCAGTTAATATTTTAATGACTTGATCATAGCTGCCCCTGAAGTTCTGTAATGTTAAGTACTTCTAAGATTCATCAATCTTAGTTCAATGGCAGGACTAGCTGATGGACCTTACAGCACAAAACTCAAAATTTAACATGTGAAATATTATTTATCCTTCTTATACAAGTCTGAACACTGTTTCCCCACCTTCTTTATGCAAAGTAAAACAAGAGGTTTCTACCTATTCACGTTTGCTTGGCTGAGTTGCTGTACAGAGAGCATGATATGATGCATTAATTTTTTTCGCTTCTCATTTACCCATTTATCTTATAGAATATGACTAGCATAATTTCCTGAAAACCTCATTACAAAATGTTATATAGACTGTTGTATGAAAAAACCCGACTCTGATCAATAAAGAAACTTTTTTTTGGGCATTTTTAAGAAATAAGCTATACTTTTATTACATTTTTAAGACCAAGAAGCCCTTTAAGTATTTCATTTTAATTCCATATAACTAAAGATTTCAACAAGGACAGCTTTTGGAAAAAAACATTAAAATCTAATTCTTGTATTTGTATAGATTTATCAAGTAACCTGCTCAAACAGAGTAAGGAGCAACTTAACCTCAGAACTGTATAATTAATTCATTAGACAGAAGTCCATTTATATCTGTGAAGTTTTCTAGTATCTTATGCAAGTTCTCTATGAAGCAAGGTCATGGCTCCATTATACTTTCTTCCTGTTTTTGATCAATGTAAGCACATCACGTGTATTAGCACTTGAGCCACAAGGCAAGCCAGAAAACCAAAACCAGATGAGTAAAAGTGGTCTAAATTCCTAACTAAACAGCAAGGTTATCATAATAATTGAAATAAGTATAATATGGCATGATCCCAGAATCACAGAGTACACTGAGTTGGAAGGGACCCACAAGGTTCATTGACTCCAGCTTCTGGCCCTGCACAGGACACTTCCCAGGAGTTACACCCTGTGCCTGAGAGCATTGTCCAAGTGCATCTTGAACTCTGTCAGGCTGGTGCTGTGACCACTTCCCTGGGGAGCCTGTTCAGTGCCCAACCACCCTCTGGGCGAAGAACCTTTCTCTAAAACCTAACCTAAATCTCCCCTGATAAAACTTCAGGCCATTCCATTGTGTCTTGACATTGGTCACCATAAAGAAGAGATCAGTGCCTGCTTCTCCTCTTCTTTTCACAAGGAAGTTGTAACTGCAGCGAGGTCTCCTCTCAGTTTCCTCTTCTCCAGGCTGAACAGACCAAGTGACCTCAGTCACTCCTCATATAGCATCTTCAAGGCCCTTCACCATCTTCATTGACATCCTTTGGACACTCTTTAACAGTTTAATCTCTCTCTCATATTGTGGCACCCAAAACTGCCCCCAGCACTCGAGGTGAGGCTGCCCCAGGGCAGAGTAGAGGAGGACAATTGCCTGGAAAAAAGCCAGAGCACCCCTTGCCTGGCTGGCCATGCTGTGCCTGATGCCCCCCCGGACAGTTGGCTCCTCCTGGCTGCCAGGGCACTGCTGACTCATTTTCAACTTGCTATCAACCAGGTCCCTTTCCCTGGCACTGCTTTCCAGCATCTCATTCCCCAGTCTGTCCACACATCAAGGGTTGCTCTGGCCCACGCACAGAATCTGGCACTTTAACTTGTTGAACTTCACATGGCTGGTGATTGCCCAGCCCTCTGATTTTCCAAAGGAGTAGACAGTTCCTATTCAGTGAGACTGCAGGAGAAGCACTCAAGCATTTCAAGTCAAAGTGGAGCAGATGATGTAAAGTGGGTGAACCATTAATACAGAAAGAGAACCAACACATTGACTAGGTGTCATGGCACCCTGCACAATGATATTATCCATCATTGATGAAATCTGGTTTCTGGAGAAAATACAATAACACACATAGAATGAATAGGAGCTAGCAGCAGAATTTGCAAACCTTAGGCTTTTTTGGTCAGAATTCTGGAATGACAGGGTATTGTCCTTCTTTAATGATTACAAACTGAATTGCTTATGTCCACATCTATATGGTAAAATATGAGAATTTTCTGTATAGGACATAAATTGCAAATCCATCTTTCCAGAATGAAGCTTTAGATAAATACATCCTTTTTTTTTTTTTTTTTTTTCCTGTATCCCTCACTGATTAAAAACCTGAGATTTCCATAAGGAATATTAAGAGTTGTTTTTTTATGACATAGAATTATGTCAGGGGCAAATGAGGCTAAAAGAACTATAGAAGAGAGAAAGAGAATGTCAGTATTGAAGAGTCTGTTAAGAGGAGATTGATAGCTCTAACAGAAATAAAGAAAAGAATAGAACAACAATGGTTAAATAAAACCTAAAAAGATTAAAGGAAAAAATAATTTAAAATACAGCAAAAAAAATAAGTTCAATTAAAAAGTTAATGTTGATGTAAAAGGCACATAGAATTATATTAGCACTTTAATGTTATTAAACCAGACATCAATTTTTACTGTCTTCAAGGCAAGTCTGCAATGGAGAATAGAGAATATAAAGTTCTAGACATAAGAGATACAAATATGAAGTGCGGAAGCAGTGAAATTCTGTTTGCATAAAATAGCCAGTACCAATAACAATAATAGTTGGTCAGTGTACCTTTTAGTGTCAAGCAAGCCATCTTGCCCCTTGTTTGTAATAAATAGGATGCTTTCCATTACTGTACAGTAAACATTTGTATCAACAGAGAACAATACAATTTGAAATGTGAAGCCACCAGCTAGACCAGCAAAATCAACTAATGTAGAATAGGAAGAAACAATGTTTCTGTTTTTCTTCTGTAACAGCCATCTGACACAGCCATCATTCATCCAGCAGTATCAGTAATAAGTTTGTAGCAAATACAAAGTAACACCCACACCTTTACACACACCCTCTAGAAAGAAGGGGATTTACCTGTGTAATACAGGAGAGGTTTTCGAAAGGGAAGAACAAATTGTTGCTCGTGCATCTAGAGGTGCATCAGTGAAAAGTTCAGCCTCTACATGCAGACTTGGTCTTCTCATCTCTTGCTCAGTCCCTTGCTTTTTTGTGAGCTGATACTGATACTGACCATCCATTTCAAATGTAGGGAACAGTTTTCAAACAAGGAGAGTACTACAGAATTTAAGACCATTTTACACACAACACTTTACATAAGGCTTTAGTAGCAGTTCTTCATATTTGTTTGACACCATGTTATCCATTATTTTGCACCTAGAATAACTTTACTAGTGTTGAATCATCAGCTGTACAAACACTGTTTATTTTTGAATATTGATGCTTCTGTTATTGTCTACAGAATGTAAATGCAAATATATGGCAAAGTATTTTTATTAGATGAACTAAATTTTTCCTGCTTTCATAGAATTTTTTGCTTCATCTGCAATGACTAAAAAGAATAATTTATTCCTAATATTTTAGTAGGAAGGGAGAAAGTGTTTTTGCATAATATTCCAGTTTAATTGCTCTGCACTTAATACATCTTGCATAGCATCAGCAGTTATGAAGGGCAATAAAATGAAAGAATCTGGACAGTGAAGTTTGCTGTATTCCAAATCCCTATTTAATTCTGTAGTAATCTCACACAATAGAGTAGGGATGAAAGAAAGGTCTTGTTTACAAAATGTGGATCTGCCACATACATTGTGGCTATCCGAGACATTTTAGTTGAAAGTGCTACACTATGAAAAATTTGAGTTATTTAGAAGAATGAAGTAAAAGGCTTGGCTGTTCATTGCCAAGGACTCCACATAACCATTTACTGCTGTTCAAAACGGGTCTCGGTGACACAAAATGAGAACAACAGTGTTCCTGCTTCTAACTCATATTAAGCCTAAGAAATATATATATATAGGTATAGGTATATAAATACAGAGGCATTTAGTGCTTATTCATAAAGAGAAAGGACAAGTACAAAGATGTGCAATGGCTAGAGGAGTTCAAGTAGTAGAAACTTTGAAAAGATTACAGCTGTAGTTGAACCACACACAGGTAATTCAAAGTCAAGGTAAGGGAAGAAATACAAATGTTATTATTGCTGAATGTGGAAAAACTGAAAATAATATGTCTTTTACTGTAAAAACTATCTATTAAGTATGGAAGTGAAATATATTTACTAATATAAATATTAAGTATGTAAGTGAAATAAAAATAAATATAAATACATATAAAGCATCTGGAAGAGGACATATGTATCTGGAAGAGGACAGAGCAAGCTGTCTGTTTTTATAACATTTTCCATGAAGATATTAGTGATAATTAATAAAAGCATTACTTTGGTCTTTGTCTTAAAGTTCCCCAAAATCCTCCGACTTAAAGAGAAGTATGTAGTTCTCATAATTCACTGTCTGGGAGTTTCACATTCATCTCTGTATTTGTCCTTATAGTACTTTTGGAGGGAAATGTTATTTTTCTCTCTTCACAAATGCAGGGGGAGAGAGGGGCTATCAGTAATATTTCATATAATAAGTACCCAGGCATGTTGGAGCAAAAAGAAATGATAGAAAACTTTCTGAAGATTTCGGTTTCTAAATTAAGCCTTGAGGCAGTAGGAGAAACATTAATCAAATGTTTTCAGAAAGAGAAAATAAGATCCATGTTTTGTTACAAGGGTTTCTGAGACTTTGGCTTTGTCTATACATCTGCAATTAATTAAATGAGCCAGGAACTCTTCTCTGGCTCTGAGGGTAATCCATAAAAGTGCTTGCCTTCCAGAAGAAGCAAGGTGTATCCATGCAGCCTTTTGGCCTGTGCTGTCCAGTGGAGTGTGATGAGTATCACACAGAGTGGTATTGCTTGGCAGAGACCATGGCAAAGATCATGCCAGCACACCAGAGTATTGGTAGTCACCTGCCAGGTACTGGAACCCATAGCCTATCCCTCCTTAGCTTGTTAGTCTACTCATGGTCTGCATTTTGGAAATATTGACTTGATCTTTGTGCATGTCTTGAAATCTTGAAGTCTTGAAACTGTTATCAAGTTGGAATATCTAGCAAAGTCACTGCTACAGGAATTTTCCTATGTTCTTCTTAGGAAAAACAAACCAAAACAAACAAAACCTCAAATGAAAAAACAAGTCCAAAAGCAAAGTCTAAAATAAAACCACTAAAAACTCTTTACACCCCTTGCCAAAGAGTTTTCTAGAGTCTGACAAGGTATATTTTTTTTGTTCACTTCTTTCCATCATCTTATTCTCTGAGTGTCTGAACTCAATCAGAACAAGCTACCATATAGGTTATTGTTCTTAGTCATGGACTCTGCTTGTATCCTGGTGTCACTCAAATTTTGGAAGAGATCTCTTTCTGAAGTACAATATAGATTAGATAGTGCTGTCTCTTCAATATTTGGCCATCAGTTGTGTGCAATCAATTCAGTCTTTCCAAAACAACAGTAAGTTTGTTAAGTGCTGACTTCACTAATACTTCCCTCTTTGGCAGAATTTGGCAGGTTTCTTGCAAGTCTAGTCCATTAGTTATTCATCTCTTAATCTGCTGAAATTAACTGTCAGATACTGGGATTGTTTCCAAGACAAGGTCAAGGTAGACCTGAAAATCTTTCTTTAAAGCCTTTTCTTCTTCTTTTGGTAGCTGTTTAATTTAAGCAGTCGATAGTGGCCACTGTCATAAATGTTTTTGCCTTTGCATTCAGTGCTAAAAAAACCCAGTCAAATCTTGAAGTCTGATGTAGAATGTCATGCAAAAATTTTGAACCAGAGAATTCCACTGAGTGTTCATTTTTTTTTCCATAATGATGCAATAGGAAAAAAAAAAAGAAAAAAAAAAAGACTGCTAGTATTTCCTTTTCCACTCCAGGTTATCAGTCATTTTATGTAAAGACTTTTCACATGGCCATAACTCTTGACTGGTCTTCTTCCAACTGCTTTGTCTATGTGTTTGTCTATGGTATGGTGATTACAAGGTGCTGGACCCAAAATTGCTGTTGTTATAGAAAAATGCTGTAAAAAATATAGTCTTAGAATGGTTCTTTTATTTCATATTTTTCAGTAATTTAAAAAGTCATGTGTGTGACTTTATAAATGTAAGAATTAAAAATAGTTTTTAGAAGTTTCTCCCTTGATTCATCATAGCCAGGTACCATCTTATATTAAAAACACTTTAGATAGTAGATTTTTATCTAAAATTGTCTAAATTTCCTATTTACCTATGTCACACTTATGAATTTCCCAATTCATATTTCCAGTCAGAGAGATGCCCATTTTTTTGGACCTCAAATCTGTATTTACTAATGTACTATATTTTTTAAACGTCTCTGCTGTAAATGCACATATTCTGGTCATATATTTGGATATTTAGAACTACAGATGAGCCACAACTGCTTACAGAGAATGGACAAGCACTAGCAATTAGACTGTCTGAATGATCGTTCTAGAGGTGCTCAGGTGCTGAAGGTCTGTGACCAACACCCATTACACACACAGCTTCCTGATAAGGGTTTTCCTGCAGGTGCACAGCAATTCTTTAGCTGGGTGGATTTGTCAGGAACCTACACTAACATCTGACTGTGGGAACACTTTAGTCACTGACATTCAATTTAATGCCCAGTGAGCTACAGACAGCAAATGGTTTTGTCTGCGTGTCCTCATAAGTGTATAACTTCCCTAATGGGCTTCAGTTAATTCTTCACAGTTGTGACTTTCTCTTTTCCTCACTATTGCCTGATAAAATCCCTCTTTTGCTGCTAACATGTAAACTGTGTTGCTATTTTTTAAGGCTTTGTGAGACCTCACTTTTCCTGGTGTGAGATCTGGGTCTAAATAAAGCTGTGCTGGCAAACTAGCATCTCTGATGCTATCAGCTATCTAGTCTTTTATTAGTGTCTGCTTTTAACATTCTGTTTTTGCAGGGTTCAGCAAGACTGAACTGCATTAGCTAAAACCTGTTTCTTTTTTTTTCCCTCTTTTACTCCTGGAACCCTCCAATAGATTTGGCATTATCAAATCTTCTTTTGCCTAGCTTATTAATATGAAAAGCCCCTTGTATTTTGTCGTGTCCTTTTCTTCCATTGACTCTCTGGGGAGGGACATAGAGGGTCTTCAGCAATGTTACTTGTATCATGGATCAGAGCATTTGGCTCATATTGCCAATTATGTTACAAGCCCCTGATGCTGCTGAAGTCTCTAGACAGAGCAAGGCCCTCACAGTAGCCTTTATCACACAGATGTTTGTAATCTTGGCTTCATTACTGCAGGGAGGTGGAGCTGAGCTTCTTTCAGAAGTTTCCTCTTTTCCTGTTAATTCACCATTGCTCCAGTGTTGCAAGGTTTCTTTATCTTTATTCCTCCCTTGGACAGCATGCTTCTTTCCACTCCTTGTGTCACTGTGAGTGGCCATGTGTAACAAACCTGCCTAATATATGAGCTTCAGCTGAAAAAAATTCTCAGATGGGGACATTCTTTCTGCTTACTGTCTTCATCCTTCTGCAGGCTGGAGTCCTCTCTAAAAAATTGCATAATCCACTGTGCAGTCCAATGGGCAGTCCACTGCCCAGCCCATTGTTTCATATACTGATATAAGGACACCACTCCTTTCTAGTGGTCCAACTGAAATTTTCCAAGACCAGAAATAACAGTCAAAACAAATCTCTTTAGCAGACAGTATGGGCAACAGCTGTGGATCAGGGTGAGCTTTGCACTCAAACCCATCTGTACCTGGCAGGAGTTCTAACCCTGGCCCAGCTGTGCGGGCTTCATAAGCCTTGCAGACCTCCCTTCACCAGGCTTCAACCCCACAGGCAAAGGGGATGAAATATCTGCCAGTATTACAGCTTTGGAATCTCCTATGGTGAACAATCCCCTTGCCAGTACAAAAAGGCACACAGAGAACAAAGATCTGGCCCAATCAATTTCAGATTCCCTAGGAAGATTGCTTCTTCAAATTTTATCACCATGTTTTGGCAAATACAAGTCCATTAATTCTAGTGGCTTTGTTAACACATCATAGTGCATTTCTCAGATCCCTTATCTCTGGAAAAAGTGATGTATAAGTATACTTGTCATACCAATTTCAAAACAGGGACTAAAAAATGGGGTTACAGCAAGGTGAAACTAAACAAGTGCAAGGCTCTCTTGGTCCTGTTTAATGTGGTTAAGCCATAAGAGGAGTGAGAAGCAGTGCAGCTACTACTCTCAGTTCCACATTTTAACTAGAAACATATACAATACTTTTCTTTTATATTAGTGTAAAAATTTCTTTCTGAAGATATTCTTTTCCTAAAAACTTACTTTACATATTAAATAAAATAAATATATATTTTTAAAGTAGAAAAATGTGTCAAGAAGGGTGTCTATCACATATAAGAAAGACCAGGCAATGATTGCTTCTTGTATCAAACTTGAGTATTAAACCTAATATTTCTGTTAACAGAAAATTTTTCCTAATTTCATGTTTTTATCATCAGTTTGTTCTTTTGCTAAAAATAAAAAAAGTGCAAAACAAAACACAAATAAACAAATAACCACCCAAACAAACTCAAACCTCCAAATAGCTTTGACTGGCTACAAATATGCAATAAGACTATGAGACATAAATATCACCAGCCCTCAATTTCAAGAATGCTACTTAAAATTTCAACTCACAAAAGTAAACCAAACCCCAAAATATAAGCACATACAGTTTTTAATTTTAAAATAAGAGAATTTATAGAATTTTCAGGAAGCTCCTAAAAAACAAAATAGCTTTAAAAAGCCAAATTTCTTGGTCTGTCTTCCAGAAGGTATATTACTAGGCTTTGAGTAAAGTAATTAAATCCAAATTTTCAGAGAGCTATTCAGATTCAAAATAACCTGGGAGATCCTTCATGGACTTCTTACTTTGCCTTTGATGACTCTGGGCATCTTCTTAAGGCTGTCTACTTCAGTCAGATAGAATAGCAGAAGGCAAAAGGACAATATCAACAATACATGGAGTTATTTTTAAAGTGTCTGAATCGGTCTCTATGGCAACATTTTTTAACCTATTTAAATTTTTTTAAAAGTCTCTGTCTCTCTGTTCTTCCCCTTCTTGCATTATGCTGTTGAGTGACAAATATTGTTAGAAAGATGAACACAATGTCCACATACAAACACCTGTTGAGTTTGGAAGAATAGGCACTTGTTTGCTTTACATTTGACCTTTTGCTTAAACAGATATTTCAAAGACATACCACTAAAAACTTCTTTACTGTTTTTTGAGGGAAATATTACTAGGAAAAAAGAAAGATACATTCAACTTGCAATCCAATTACTCCAAACATGCATAGACATAAAATCTTTTGAGTTTGTGTTTGAAGAGGGTGGTGTGTGGTTTCATCATCACTGTTTTCTAGATCAGGGAGACTAATGCAGGCAGGAAAATAAAATAGTTTTCAAGGTCATCCAGTCAGCTAGCAGTTTCACTTACTGTAGTAGGATATTTACACATTCTCAGTACCTTAACAAGTGGTTTCTGATATTGCACTTTATATCTAAGGTCTCCTTATTTGGCAGGTTTACATACCTGGCTCACTATATTCTTGCCTCTTCCTTCTGCTGTTGTGTGAAAAATGGCCACAAACAAGCAGGAAATAGGACTATACACCAACATCTGCTAAAATGACTGTCTCAAAAGGCTGGTAAATTCACAGAGAAGAAGAAATCTTTATGAAAGTGGAGGAAATTTGTTTCCGAAAATCCCTTTTACCTATAATAAGTCAAAGTTTCATGTAAGACTAGTAGGTCTGAAATGTATGCTCTTTATTGGAGGGAAAAAGCGAAAACTGAGGAGTGATGTCTGTAATGAAGTGAGGATGATAGTCCTGTGCAGTATTGGAGTGAAGGCAGCTGGTGCTGCTCTGGGCTATCTGCAGAAGAGTTTTACTGAGGATCTGGACCTTGGTGAAACAGACACCAGATGAGTGCTTGTGTAGATGAATGAGATTTTCTTCACACTGGAAGAATTCTTATCCCTCATGAAGTGATCTGATTTTTAAAATTATCTGGTATAATTTAGCTACCTGCCAGCTTTAGAACGTAACAACAGCAGTATCAGCTCAGCTCAGTGATCTGCCTTATTCACTATGCTGTCTACATTAACCAGACATACAGGAAAGACTACAGAAACAGGGAATGAATGATCCTATCTCTGATATCACTTCATGACTTTTTGCAGTGAGCAATTTAAAGATTTTTCTGAACCAGGACTCCATCCAAAGCATCCATCAGTCAGACTATTCTCTATTCCACTTTAAACTCATTTATCACTTTGGCTACCTTCAAATCCTAAAGCAGCGATTCCACATTTCAATTTTTGTTGTGTATCAATGACATAAAAATAAAATAATAGGTTGAGCAGCCTACTTCTAACACTTAAAATTTTATTTGAATGCAAATTACATTATTTGTATCCTGAGCAGAGTTGTTTGTCTTTACAGTCACTCACAATAACTGGAAGTAAATTTTAAAAAGCACCACAGATGAGACTGATTCATGTGTATCCAACACTCAGACAAAATTGCAGATGATCGGCTGCATCCTGTTGGCTGTTATGTTTCATGCAAAACCCAGAGTGCTGTGATACAAGCCAAAGTGTCATCATTTCAGCTTCATCAGAATGTGCTTATATTTTTAAGCATCAGCAATTTTCTTACAAATACTATAAACTCTGCAATTTATTTAATTGAAAATTTAATATTAGATAATTTTTGATTTAGAATAAGAAACTCTAAGAGGAAGTTTTGAAATGTATTGGTGGTAGTTTACTGAGATCAATTGGGTAATTAAAATGGGTGTTTTCACCAGAAAAGTTTTTTTAAAAAAAGAATGTGAATAATATCAACCAGTCCTTTAATACCACATATAGACAGCAAGCTGTCTTACAATTGGCAAACTAAATGTAAAATAAAATAATAAAAAATAGTTTTAAAAATCTTTTTAATGGATAAAATTAGGAAAGTTATTTACAGGAAAGGGGGTAAAAAAAAAGCTACTAAATAGCCCTTGCATCTGGATGAAGTTTATTAAACAGTAGTTTAAAGTAATTAGTAGCAAGCACTTACCATAAAGCCATCACAGCATTGCCACCTTTAAGGGCTGAAAACAATTTATCTTTAGAAACTACATTCCTAGCATGGATTGAAGGTAATATTAATGAAGGAAAGAACGAGGAAATAGCACACTTAAAGCTGACGAACTAAAATCAATGACAAGAGGCAGCCAGACACACATGAGTAATTTATTAAGCAGTGATAGATTTGGGTAAGTAACACTGCAAAATCAGTCCTTCTTCAGATATGTGGGGTGAAGATAAATTGGCAGTTTTGTAAACTGAGCAATTCTGTTTGCCCTTTGACTAATATGTAAAACAGGACTTTAAAAAATGCACTTGCTCTTTTCCTACCTGACTTCCACTGATTTATTTATGCTGAAAGCTATATTAAATCCCCTGAGGTAAAGACACTACTAGAATTAAACTTCTGTCAAGGCACTGCCCTGAGTGATTATGCTATTGGAAATCATGTTTATCAGGTGTCCTGGAGTGCTGGGCTCTGCACCAACACAGAGGGAGAGCACCAGGGCTCCTCTCTCAAGGAGACTGCAGCCTGACTCAGGCACAGAGCACGTACAGTTCACAGATCTGGAGTAAAAGAAGCAAAGGTGTAGGCTTGTAAGGTGTATGTCCATCCTCCCTGGTAAAATATATGTTCATTCACACAGGGATCTCATACACGTTATTAGAGACTACAAATCACCTTCTTATAAAACATTAATATCTCCTCTGTGTGTGTGTTTAAGTGGCCACTATTCTGCTATGGGTGGAGCAGCAGATTAATTAACCCAAATAACTATGGCAATATCAGGCCATCTTCTTTCATGTGATAGAAGAATAAAATACCTTTTAAACCTATGTTCATAATTGGGAATTTGTACAGTGCCTGCTTCCTCTTGTCACTGCTTAGATGTCCACTGCTCAGAAATTTATATTGGATTTAATTTATATCAAATTGATCATGTAGAGGTTCTGGTTTCCTCCTGCTTCCTGAAATATTGAGACACTGTAACTCTTTCATTGCAGTAGGCGTATTTAATGGCCAGCTCTTCAAATTCCTTGGAAAAGCATTATCTAAGGTAATGCCCTCCTGAAGAAAGCTATCATGTTGCTAGGCACTAGTTCTCTGTAGATCATCTTGCTGAAATCTCTATGCACTCTCTCTACAAAATTTTTCCCTCCTCATTTGAAAACCTCTTTTGTTCCCAGCAGGAAGATCATGTTCTTAGACTCCCTGGGAGTTAAACAAAAGTGAAACCAGTAGATATGAGGCCTTATAGAGAGCTTTGCACCCTCACAAGGCTTGTTACAGTCACTTCCATAGGGAGAATATATTTAGAACATATAGGAGAAAGAACCTTCTTCCTACTGGTATCTGTGAGGAACCAGTGCTATCCTAAAAGTAATGCTGTCCCAGGTTCCTCCTCCAGATTGTGCTGACATTACCTTACATCATAAGTATGGACTAACTCAGCTAAACCTTTTCTTTGGCTCTATGAGAAGAAGCAGAGGGAAGTGGAATACAAACATGAATGCCAGAGCCAATAAAAGGACTACTATTTCCCTTATTCAAGAATCCTGGCTTGAAGTAATATGATAGAGGGGCTTTTATTAGTTACAACTCTTTCTGCTGCATATGAGTGTTCTACAAAATCAATTCTTTGTTCCTTTAAAACAACCAGGTTGTCATGGTGTCCTTCTTTAATAATCACAACTTTACAGATTTTTAAAATCATGCTAAAGGAATCACTGTGAAAGTTTCCACACTGCTTTTTCATAAATACTAAACCTTTTATCTTACTGGTTTAACATAGCAGATAAAGAGAATTGAATGAATGTGATACCATGCAGAATTTCCTTCTTTCTGGAAGACAATGCTAAGACACAGCATAAATGGTTTCAGCCTTTATAAGAAAAAAAATTCCTGACATCTTTCTTGTGCAAGCAATGAATAGAAACTAATGTCAAAATATTAGCTGACTTTTTAACCTACTGTTCTCCTTCCCATTCGTTCTCAATCAAACTTCCAAATACATGTGTGGTCCCAGTCTCTGCTCTCTGGTTGTGGATACTATTGCTTTTCTCTTTCAGCTTCCATGAATTATCTCATTTTCCATAATCCCAGTAGTCATGGTATAAAATGACAAGAAACTGCCTCCTTTGATTTCCTCAGTGTGCATAAGTATCCACAGCTCTACAATCTTCCACCTATGTGAAAATTGCTGAGATTTCATTAAAATCCTTGGAAATACATAATTACTCAATATTTTCCCTCTTCTATATTTAAAGGGACTCTAAATTTATAACCTATTTTTTTGTATTGTTTGTTTTGTGTTAAGTAAAGCCCTCTATTAGGAATTTCTTTCTTCCTGGTGCAATTTAATCCTGAGGATGATTTAGCTTCATTGCCATTATGTGTATCTCTGAACGAACAAAAAATGGATGGCCTCTGAAACAACCCATGGCTAATGCATTAAAGGCATTAGAAATTAATATCATTACCATAAGAGGAATTAATGTGATTCATGATGCTATTGTATAAGTTCGCATTGCCACTGCCAGTGGCCCAGAGTGGAGATTCTGTTCTTTCCCTTCACTCTGCATTCACTCTCACGTACACAGGTTGACAAGAACTGATACAGAGCTGTAAAGCAGTCTCTTCTGTCTTCTGTCTGCTGAAAATACTGTTTTGTCATGCATACAAGGTCACTCTACCTCCAGTTGCTTTGCTAGTGTGATAATGTGCTCTGATTCTAAGGCTACAGGGAAAGAATATATATTTCTAAAAAAAAAAAAAAATTAAATCAGGTTTTAAGCTAAAAGAAACAGTAAAAATTGTTGAAGTACATATAAACATACATGTATCCCATAAACAACTTTCAGGAGCATTTGCATTAATTTTTTTTTAAAAGTGCCTGTTTGTGAGTGTATGTCTACACATTATATTAACACATTCAAAAGTATCTGTTCCCCTTTGTTCATCAGCATACACGGGGACACGTGCACACACACACACTGCATTTAGGTTCATTTTTAGGTTTCTACACTGGGTTTGGCTGAGATAGAGCTAATAATTTTCCTCACAGAATCCTGTATAGTATTGTGGTTTGGATTTCTGAATCAGAAGAGTGTTGTTAACACACTGATGTTTTAGCTACTGCTGAGCAGTGATTACACAGCATCAAGACTTCACCTCACTCAGCTTCCCTGGCAGTGAGTTGGCTGAGGTGGACAAGAAGTTGGGAGGGAGAAGAGCCAGGACAGCTGACCCCAAATGACCAAGAGTTATCCCATACTGTATGACAACATGCTCAGCAATACAACCAGCATTGGTCTTTTAAAGGTGGCTGTTGCTTGGAGACTGGCTGGGCAACAGTCTGCTGGTGGGAGGTGGTGAGTGACTGCTTTTGCATCACTTGGTGCAGGCTTTTTTTCCGTTCACTTATTAAACCATCTTTATCTCGACCCACAGGTTTTTCTCACTTTTGCTGTTCTGATTCTCTTCCCCATGTTGCTGGGGGAGAGATCAAGTGACTAGGTGGGTGCTTAGCTGCTGGCCCAGGTCAGCCCACCACATTTGCTCAAGCCCACTTCATGTTTTACTGGGTAAGAGAACAAAGTCAAAGTGTTCTACATGCCTCTGTAGGTGGGCATGACCCCAAGCACTGCCATAAAGTCATCCATACTCTGGAATAATTAGCATGCCTCCTGGCGTGATTTTGTCCCACACTAGCTAGCATTATCCCAGTCAATTCCCCAAGCTTGGGGTAGTTGGAACTGGCAAGGGACCAGTTTGGATGTGGCCACTTTATTTTGGAGTAGAAAGAAATTTACTAACAGACATTTTCTGTATCATTCCAGCTAGCTGAAGGATGAGTGAATGCTTTCTTACCCATTTTGTTAGCAAGTACAAATAGATGTAACCATAGAATATCTTTAAAAAATTTGCTTTATCTGTTATTTTTAATAAATAAATAGAAGTCATGTGGTATGAGAAGACTTTGGATTGCCACAATAATGTAGATACTGTCTCCCTTTCCTGGATTCTTTCTGTTTTGGACTTAAACTACTTCTTTCAAAAAGACAATTTCTTACTGTCTCCATACTGCTAATCCTAAAAGACATTGTCCTTGGAGGAGAACTGAGTATACTTTAAATTGAGGATGCTCTTAGGGACAAAATTATCCTTTTCATGTTATTACTCTTACGAAAAGACTATTAAGACATATGTATACACTATGATTAAAAAAAAAAAAAAAAAGAAAAAGAATGAAGGTGAGTGACATGTGGCACTGTTGTAATAGCATTGCAAAGCTATCCCTTCAATGGTTTCAGTCAATCATGTAAAGAGATGAAGCTCTTACAGATAAGCAGAGAAAGAATCTTTGCTGACATCAGTGTCCCAGACAAGAAGATGGACTGTTTTCATATGGCAGGATTATAATCATCACAGTCAGACTAACTGAAAGACAACCGCAGGCTTTGTTGTTGTACTTCTCATTCCAGGCATCATTTTGATTGCTGAGGTAACTCTATAAAATTACAGCAATTTTATTGTTAGCAAATAACATCAAAATCTAAAATACAGAAAACAGATTTTCGGATTTAAGAGTAGTGATATTCACATGAAATTACATTTTCTTAGAAGAAAAAATGCTTTTACAAGAATGTGTTGCACTGGGGGGCAACACAAGGCAGTATTTTCTGTCTACCTAATGGTGGCTTTTCCTGGTAATTTGTTTCACTGGGACATCTGTTTACAACGGCTGCATTTGCATCCTCATGTAGAAATCTTAAGTCTCACGTATCAGTATCCATTCTACTACCCTCTCACATTATGCCATCTTTTCAAGGAAGCTCCTTCAATTCCTTGCCTCTCTCTGTGCCTGGACACCTCCTCCTTTTTTTCTCCGAACTCCACAGGGAGATCCCTCTCAACTGTGCTCAGAACCACTCTTTTCTTTGCTGACATGGTTGACTCATGTGTAACCCTTGTGCTTAGCTCAGCCACCTCTTCATTACCAATTCTGGCTCATTGCCCCTAGCTACTCACAAAGTCCCCATCATGACCTTTTAAATAAATTAAAATTAAGAAGACTCAGGACCTTTAGAATATGGGTGCTCATCACACTAATTGACTACCAGCTCTTGTAGTCTTCATTCTTCTCCAGACAGGTATTGCCATATAGTTAATGCAAAAAGAATATTTCTTATTATTTAGTATTACTTGCACCAACCCAAAGAGAGATTTAAAAAGCTGAATATCTTTACCTAGTAAGCTCAAATGATTATACAGCACATCATATGTTCCAGCCAAACAGCTTTTTCTTCACTGTTAATGTAGCTGTCTCATTATATCTCTTCAAATCTTCCAAGAGCATTTGTCTTCATTTAACAGCACACACTACACATTCCATATTTTAAAATTAAAGCAATATGGAATTTTCAGAGCCTAAAAACAGTTCCTGAGAAACAACTGTCCTGAAAACCAAAATGTAATAACATCAGTGAAGCTTTTTTATTACTGATCCATAATCTATATGCTAATTTGCATAGTTCCCAAGTAAATAGAAGTCTTTCTGACAGCCCAGCAGAAGCGTTCTGACAGCCAGCATGCATTCTCTTTTCTCTTCTGAGTCACACCCAGTAGCAGAGACTTTTCAGGCCAAACTGTGCATGCATCAATATGAATCCGGTCCCTTATGTTCACACTGCACCTTCAGTTCTGCTTCTATATTGCTGTTACCCACACTGATGTACAAGAACATAACTAATTTTTCCATGGTTTTCCATTGAAATACCAGGTGGATTTTGCTTGTCCATCAATTAAAAAAAAAAAAAATCTTAATTTTATTCACCAATCTACATTTATCCTTCTTTGAATAATAAATCTTTCAGACTTGGTGATGCAAAACCTCAAAAAACTATAGAGCAATATTTCAGGATAGCATCAGTTTCAATTTAATTTTTTAATTCTCATTCCTCAATAGTTCAGTAATGAAGAAGTTGTTTTAAGAAAGCATACCAGTGATTTCCACTTTTTTACTTAAACTGAGTATCATGACTTTGTATTATAAAAAAAAGCAAAACAAACAAACAAACAAACAAAAAAAAAAACAACCAACAAAAAAAAAACTATTTAAAGAGGACACTTAGAAAATAGTCTTCTCTGGCACAGGGAAGCATCACTATTACAGAACAGTGACAGCAATTTGAGACTAATTAGTCAGGAAGGAATTGAAAAAAAATTATATAACTTTATGCTTTAGAGTTTTAAAGGGCTTCTTAATTTCTTTTCTATCTGCCTGTAAACCTCTTGTTCTGAGCTTCACAAACTTCAAAACACATTTATCTGAGGTCACAGTTAAAATATTAAGTTATTTTTTCCTGACAGAGCTGACGTTTACCTTGTTTAAAGTGTTTAACATCAAAGTCAACACAATATATTCATGATGTGAAGTACGCCATATTCACTTACCAGAAAAGATGCTCATCCAATACTTTGTAAACATTTAAAGTACTTAAGATAAGAAACAAAATCACAAGCTCTGCTCATGCACATTTCATCCCTTATTCTATAGGTGTAACACCCAGTATAAAGCCCACTTAAATTAATGGGTCTTTCCACTGACTTCTGAATTAATCCTGTAAGCAAGTAGAGGATTCTATTCCTTCATTTCCCGCCTGCCCAGGAAAATACACATCTTCATAGCACAAAGGCAGAAGGGAAGAGATTCTGTTGCCAGGTTTTGTAATCGAAGAAATTAAATTGCCTCTGAGTAACCTGTTCTGTGATACTGCCTGTGCAAAACTCATTTGCTTAAATATAACCTGGCAATAACAATCCAAACCAGGCAGAGGACTAAAATGAGTATGAGTGTAAGGAAATTGTATGAGAATTGTCTTCCACCTGGCTTTCAATTTACTGTAGGCACATCACCAAGAAAGCAATTCTGAGTTAAACAATACAAACCTGAGCTTTGTACTGACAATCTCCAGAGAATGCTGCAAACAACACGGAATGAATTTTACTGTCTCATATATTAGTCATTGCTCAGCATAATATGAATTATCCAGCTGGATTTCTTGCCTCTAGCCCACCTAGTCACAAAAATGAGCCACACATATTTCTATAGCCCCAAGGCAAATGAGCACAACACAGCTTCTGTCCCTTACATCCAGGGCAGGAGGACACTGAGTGCAAGCAGACTGTCAGAAAGGGTTCCTGGCCCAGGCTCTCTTTCAGTCTCTGTGTGGGCCTGGGCTGGGAGAACAGTTTTTCCCAGGTCAAAACTGTGCCAAGGAATTCACTAACAATTTATGCACATGCCAGTGCATAAAGGATATCTTTGCTGTTACTAGTGTAGACATTCTGCCACATGACAGAGTGAGAAAGGTTTGCACATGCAGCTAGAAACTTTAATGAATTCTTTTCCACCCAAAAAGACGGGAGACTATCCCTTCACATCTAGTTGATAGAATTATTTTGTATGATGTGTATTAGAAGATCTGGAGAAGAATAGTGGCTAGTAGAAGAATTATTTTGAGTAAAATCCATCAGTTCCCCATAGACATAACTGATGCTGCAGTACAACTATATGTACGAGATTTAAATGCAGAGGTTGTTGATATGAGTGATAGAGGAGGCAGCTATCAAGGGAGAACTTTGAAGAAAGTTTTTAACATCTGCGAAGGGCAGATGTTAAAAAGAAGGCTCCATATACTTCTAGTGCATCACATATAAACAGCATTTCTATTGCTGAACTCTGCACCTGGGAAAAATGGGAGACATTCTGACTAGTCTTCATAAGTGTGAAAAGAGGATTTTAAATGCTTTACTCATAGAGGGGTGATTTTTAGAAATACCTTCAAGGTGTTTCTAAACCTGGTAAAAGGAGCAGGAACTGAATGTTTCAGTAAAATCTAAATAAATTTTAGGAGAAAATAATAAGGATATTAAAAGTGTATGTGGAAAACACAAATGCAGAGAAAAATTACAATTTAAAGTGTGAAGTTTACTTCCAGATACATTTATACTCTTGCAGTAGGATCACTGTGGTTATGTTGTAAAATAAAAGAACAGATTACAGAAGAGAAGAAAAGCCTTAAATCAAAGCTGAAAAAATTATATTGCACCCTGAGACTGGGCACGTGAAGTGGTCCCAAAGTTTAGCAGCTATTGTGATAATTTTGATATGATATCAAAAAGAAAAGAAAAATAAAACTTGATACTGAAAAACATTTGCTGTGAGATTGATAAAGATGGGAGTGTAATTGTAAACTAAATCAAAGGAACTGCAGAAAGAGCTGGGTCATTTACAGCCAGCTTATATGCTATTTATCAGAACCTAGAAAGGCATCTTGTTTGTTGTGAGTAAACAAAATGATTGAGTAGAAAGACAAAAAAAATTGAGTGTCCTTAGTTATCACTCATTATCTTTGTAAGGCAGATCACCAACTACTCAAAGATTACTGCTGTTGCACTTCAAAAACGTCTTGCTTTAAAAATCCAAGTAAAGGCTCCCATTCGTATTGTCTTGTACTGCATATAGAATACTAAAGTATAATAGTTAAATGTGTATATCTCATTACACAAATGCAAGTCAAATGATAATTATTCTCGGCTATCATGTCAGATATCAGAACAAAATGTATTGAAGTTCAACTGCTAGGGGCACCAGAAAAGTCTTTCAGAAGATCCCTACATTTTCCTTTGTGTTAATTAAAACAAATAGTTTCATAGCTGTTGGTTGAAAACACAAATAAACAAACAAAACCCAACCAACAAAAAAAAAACAAAAACAAAAACAAAAACAACAAAACAAAACACAAAACCCCCATTATTTTAGAACAATTATTTCTACTATATTGCTATTTTCAGTATCAGTATCCATTTTCCTGAGTTCTTTGCTTGAACAAGTGGTGTTAGCAACACTGGAGTATGTCAAAAGAAAAGAACACTGGATTTTTTAAAATGGTATCTTCAAAGCTGTACTGTGTCAGCCACATTAATGATCCTGGAAGAGAAACCTGAAAGACTTCAGCTATGATTTCTCAGACCCTTTAAGATCCTAAGAGTTTCAAATATGTTTGCAACTGAAGAGACAGCCCCCCTTGATATATTTTTTCTCATTGAAAGGATGTTTGTCTTCCAGAAAAGCACTCCTGAAAAGAAAGTTCTTACTTCTTTGTCCCACAGTCTCTGAATGTCCAACTATTTTAATGTCACTTTTCTTTATAAATCAGTATTTAATCTAGCATTCAACAATATCTGTCCAATATCCTCTATCCCTGTATTCTGACAGTCAGCTACTCCTGAGGCAAAGATAGTGTACTGCCCAAATCAGTTGAAAAATAGGCGATAATAAAAAAAATGAAATTCAGAATAATAAGCAGTATCTTCTTTTATGAATTTACATTTTTGATTTAAAAAAGGGAAAGATACACTGTTTGAGAGTTGATTTGTCATAGAATTACTTTTCTGCTTTTTACTATGTCTTTTGCCTTCTCTTTGTTTTGTTTGTTCTTTGTTTCATTTATTCATTATTCTGGTCTTTAGGTGCTCTTTGTGAACTCAGTGCATGATCAGAACATCATAAGAATAGCACCCATTTAATTTATCTTCTTAGGCTTATCTCTGCAGAGATAAGTCAAAGGCAAGATTCCAATCTCTAATTTTATTATTTAAATGGTTTTCTTCTTATTATTTCTGATTCATTAAATAATCTGGATTTTAGCCCTGTTCGTTTTGTTACCACCAATATAGATTTCATTTTTCATGTATTTCTTCAAATAGCTTTGATTTTTATAATGTTTTTCAGAATCCAGAGACAGTCAACAAGTTTGTTGAAGGAAAAAGAACCAGTTTCAAGGCCAGAACACAAATCAGGTGTTCTTACTTAACCCTCTTTGCCTTTGTGTGGAAGATCTATAGCAGAAGACACTGCTATTAATAAAAAATAAAATAAAAAAAAAAAAACCCACATAATTTTCTATTAAAAAAATACAATTTTTCTTTTAAAAAACCCCAAACTACAAGGGCCAGATGCTCAAAGAATGTTGATAAATTCTTGTTTTGAGGTTACATTTATGGCCTACTTTGCAGGTCATAAAAATTGATGTATTCTCTACTTCACTCATCATTATTATATAAAAAATATTAATCATTTCAACATCTAGCTTTGAATTTCCACTGTTTTTTAGATTTCTCAGCTTTGCTTCAGTACCCTCATTTGAAGTAGGTGTCTTACAAGTATGGGAGAAGGAGATAATTTGATGCCAGATATGTGTTCTTGCTTTCAATAGTATATTGTTTATTAAAAAGGGATGAATGGTCTTGGATAATCCAGGTAGCTTAATACCTGAGACTGAATTAAAGTCCATGAAACTATGCATTCTGAGGACAGAAAACACCTTCCCCTCACAAGTGAATATGGGGAGTCAAGAACAAGAGCAATGGGAGGAAGAGGAGGTTAGAGTAAAAGTTTACTTAATTTCTGCATGAAGAAATAGTGAATAAATTAGGCTGTTAAATTAATTTTGGTGCAGGTTGGTGCAGGTCCTCAGCACAGGTAATTAATTCAGTGAGTTTTGATAAACTAGAATTAGAAGCAAATGAGAAATACCTTCTCCTAAAGCAACGGGGAAGATGTGCACCACTATGACTTGGTGCAGGCAGACTGGCACACTGCAGCTTTCTGTGAGTGATGGGCCACCAGGTTTGAGTGATGCTGCTGCATGTGCAGGAAGGTGAGGGGAGGTGGTGGTCCTTGGCCAAGGAAGAGAAGGAGAGGAAGGAGTGATTGGCAGCAGTCCATAATCTGGTGAGAAAGAAAAAAATGCTAATATATACTTTCTAAAATTTGACATATTCAGTGGCTCATTTAATAACAACCATTGGTGAAAATGAATTTTTGTTTCTACTTGGAAATTGACTTCCCAGATACAGTGCTTTCCCAGACAGAACAGCATTGTTTCCTTATTTATTTATCAAAGGGGAAGAATAAGGAAGTAGATAAAAGCCGGATTTCCAGTGGGGTATTGGACACCTGTGCTGAGCCCATGGCTGTGCCTGGGAGGGGGCAGGTTTGTTTGCCAGGACTGCTTCTCTCAGAGAGGGAGGCTGAGTTCACTGCAAGCACTGCCTGCACATGAACCTGTCATCACAATCCCACAGCGGTTGTTTGGTGATGTTTTGAGGCTGATTTGCATCTTTCTGTGGCATGTGATGCAAATGCACTGTTATATCAGTGATACAGGCTTGCCATTGTTGTTCATTAAAGACCCCTGTCTGCTGCTCAGAAGAGTTAGATATAATCAGCAGTCATATATTCCAGCTAGAGTGCAGATCTCTTCTCATAAAATTTGCTTCTGTCTTCTCATTTTCTGCTCAACGTGATCATTAACATTTTCATCACAGTTCTTTCTTCCACAGTAGCCATGTCCACATTTGTCTCAGATTATCATCTTCTCTTTTGTTTCAATATAGAGGATAAATTATGAATAAATCCTACAGTGTGCATTCAAGTCAACCATAAGAGATGGCAGTGTTTTCACCAAAATGATCAGGATTTGTTTGTATTTCCATTATTTATAAGGGAAATAGTATATTCACTTTTTTTTTTTTTAATCAGGGTGTGTTTTTACCTATGCAGTTCCTCCATAAAAGATTTCGTACTGTTCCTCAAAAGTAATTTTGTTGTCAAATTCTTTCTCCAACAGAACTCTCTACCTTTTGCAAGAACATTAATAGGAAAGCAAATTAAAATTGCATAGTAGAAATTCATAACATATGAACCTACTAGTTAAAGAAAGGACATTTATGAATTTTCTGTTATATTTACTGTGTGTTCCACTGCAGAACTTTCATTTTAAATAAGTGGGAGGTTGGGGTTTTTATTTTCATATACAGGAAATACTGCTATTAGTCAGGCTTTAACTGGATAGATTTTATGAATCCATATACCTTAGAGACATCTAAACATAAGAATTAATGGCAAAGCCTAGGATGGAATACCTAGTGCCTTTTCATGATCTGGGGTTTTATTCCAGTTTACATTACTTGGTTGGGTTTATTTTAATTAACAACAGTTCTCTTGCATATAATTCTACAGAACCCCGTTCCTCTATATTTAAATCGACAATTTGACTTGGGGTTTGAAGACAAGGTGTTTTTCATATCTGTAAATTCAAAGGAGGAAAGCATTACATTTTGATTCTTCAAGTGCATAAATTTTGGAAAGTTCAGAGATTGATGTCAGCTAATGCTAGTGTCAGCTGGTATCAGCTATCAGCTATTTATTTAAGATAACTTTGGAATTAACCAGCACAACTGATTTCAAATAAGAATCTGGAAAAATTAACACCACAGAAAATTCAACCCAAAACATGTTGGGAAGTAATTAAGAATTTAAAATGAACTAAAAATCATGGATGGTGTAATACATGGGTGTCATAAATGTCATATCCTTCCTATCAGCCTTGAATCAGCAATATATACAAACATATTCTCTCCCTAAATAATTTGCTCAGCTGGGATTTTAGTAAAAACTCTTGACTATCCTTAATACAAGGCTAAACATAAGGTAGCTATTAGATGTGTATGATGCATAAAGAAATAATCATAAAGTAATATCTACATCATTCATTTTTTCATGAATTTACCTCATTGATGGGGGTGTCAACTGATTTTTCCTTTAATCTTAACATAATTTTGACACTTTAAATTGTGCTATAATGATATTCCCAAAATTACTGGTGTGGTCTTGGTTCTGGGGTACTATGCAGACTGCATTTTATAGCCTGCTACTGGCATTTTAAGCAACACAGTGGAGCACAGATCATCATTTATGCCAAGAAGCTCATTTACGTAAGCTATAATGTCAAGTTTAATTAAGGGCTACAGTGACAAAAGAAAGCCAATTGCATGTGCTCAAAATACTTTTCAGATGACAAATGACTGATACCCATAAAAACAATATCCAGGGCAATTGTTAAGGTTATTATATTTAAACATGCCTAAAAATATCTAAGGCAGTATATTCCAAGACATTAACGTTCTGTAAAATTTAAATAAAAAGTAAAAAATTCAAATTTAAATTTTATAATCAGGGTCTTTTTTCGTGGAGGGGAATAAAATATAACTGGTAATTAGGAGCATTTATATCCCCACATTTTCTGTTCAGCACAGTGTGATTTTATAATCAGTAATTTTGTAACTGGCTTACCAAAATGGCTTTATGATGGTCCCTGGTCAAAGTAAATGTGTGGAGAAAAATCTGCTGGCATGATTTATTTTGTGTTTTTGTCCCTGCTGAGAACACTCACTGTTTGGGAAAACAAGTCAAAACCTCTTCTGCCTAATCCCCATCAACATTTCTCTTTCTTTCTCTTGCTCTTTGTGGTCACCACATCATGAAGGGAGAAAAGGGAGAGTTGATGCTAAGGATAAAGGTCAAGATGATAGAATATGACAACTCTTTGAATTGAAAACAGAAATGAGTGTCCCTAAGTATTCAGCATGAGCTTCTCTTTGCTCCCTGCAGGGCATCTGCACCACAACCACCGCATTTTTACACTTCTTCTTCTTAGCTTCATTCTGTTGGGTTTTGACAGAAGCGTGGCAGTCATATATGGCTGTTACTGGAAAAATTAGGACACGGCTCATAAGGAAGCGTTTCCTGTGCCTTGGATGGGGTAAGTCAGTAAAATTAATTTCTTAAGAGTCATTGGAATGAAACATTTAATACAGTGGAAATGTCAAGAATATCATAATTTTCTTGAGTAAAACTAAAAGATAGTAGACAGCATGTTGCTAAAAGGAAAATTAGGTTAGAAGCCTTTCCACTATATCTCAAGCTCAAGGTATGCTGGGGTATATTGTGGCATTCTTTTCTAAATACGTTTTAACAAAATTTTAGGAGATTTTCAGCATAGTGTAATATCAAGAAATCAAAATAAAACAAGAAAGAAACATTCTATGAATATTCATGAAACCTCTTTCTAGTTAAGACCTGTCAAATGTACCAGTAATTTAGCTACATCAAAGCAGCGCACCGTGGGCAGAAAACAGTGTCCTCCTCCCTGCCAGTGCTTCAGAAAAACAAATCCTACAATAGGAATGTACTTCATTAAATAATTCATTCCATGTAAAATTGTCCATTTTGCATTAGCTTGCCCTGTCATTTTTTTGTCCAGGCAGAACAGCAATATTTTACTCGGCATCTGCTGATTATTACTGTTTTGGTTTTTTTCAGGACTGCCAGCATTAGTGGTTGCAATATCAATAGGCTTTACCAAGACAAAAGGATATGGAACAGCTCACTAGTAAGTCAATCTGAAATGATAAACTATGTTTTTAATTATCAAGATTGTCATACCCATCAGGAACTGCATAGCACATTCTAAAGGCTCTACAGGTATCCATTCACACATGGAATTGCCCTGAGAGTCGCTGAATGATCCACAAAAGAACAAAGAGAAAACAGCATGACTGTCTTGGACTGAGCTCAGCAAAGCACCAGGAATCCTAGATTTTGTTTGAGATTTTGAAATAGCAATCTTTTAAGAAATACTAAGCATTAGGTCCACTTAGACACCTAACATTTATATAGATTTATAAAAGAGAATGTTAAATGTTATGGGTAGTCCTCTGCCAACCTTTAAACATGTCCAAAGCTGTACTGGCAAGAGTCTCTTTGCCACCCAGGTTTCTGCACACCAAGCAGGTACCTCGACTTTAATGCCCCTGAGCAGATTGGAGCCTAAGCCCTTCAAACATCTCAAAACAGTTCTCCCATCTATCCCGTCTCTCCTGGACACCCTGATCCAGCCCATTTCCTGGACTGTGCTGTATTTCACGGACAGGAAGAAATTTGTGTGCTTCATTTACATTCAACTAATACAGTTCCTGTTTAACCACCTGGCTGGTTCCAGTGTGTATTTAGCACCTTGGAAATTTTACTCCTCAGAGAGTCTGCCCTTCGTTCTTCTGATGAAGGAGCTGAGCCTTCTTCCTGCCAGTGGAGCACTCCAACCACCATTATGTATGCAAGAGTGTGCTTCCTTTGGTCAGCCTGTTTGGAGCTCTCCTCACGTTGCCTAAGAAATTGAGTATGCAATCTGGACAGAAAGAGGAAATATGACTCTGTAGACTGGTAATGAGGGCATTCATCAGAGATGTGGATGAGTTAGGTCAAGTCCTCATTTCAATGAATATTTAATTATTCTCCTTAGCATCATCACTGAGTGAGATCAGGATTCCCCCTCCCTTCCCTGTATGTCTCACCAACTTGGCGCTCCAGCTCTGGGTGGATAAGAATGCAAAACCAAATCTCCTCCTGAGTTCCAGCTCCAGACATTAAGCTCTGTAGTTACAAACTGTGACAACATGCATCTTGTTTTTTTAGTGAGAAATGTCTTGTGTAACTGAAATGCTTAATTGCACTTAGACCTGGAAAATGCAACAGTGGTCTTAGCCCCCTTTTGAGTGTCATATTGAGAACTTACTCCTCTAAATTCTTTTTTAACTATGGACTCATCTTGCTGGCTTTTTTTATTATTTAGTCCTTGGACTACAACTGGAGAACCTTTTAGGCTGTGAGAATTACAAGTCACAAAATAAGGGTATCCAGACCCAAACTGGGGATGTAGCTTTGTCCCTTGCGGCATTAATCCCATTGCATTTGTTCTTCTGAAATCATTCATATGTGAGTACTTGCTTTAGTTACATTGCATCCTGATTCCTTCCTGGGCTGAATGCATTTTTAAAAGAGGATATTCTGAAATATTCAGACAAAGCAACAAAACATTAAGAGTAACCTGGAAAGTAAAAAAGAGCAGGTCTCTGTACATGTAATGGCTCTTCTCCCAGGATCCAAATCCAGCTGACATGGTACTATGGGAGAAAAGAACAAATGGAGGCGTACAAGGGACAAATAGAACCATAATTCAGCTTTCTCATCTTATTTGCAAATATGTTTTCTTGGCATTTGACATCAGAATTACATAAGGAAAACAGTGAAGACAAGGAATGGAGATTCCTCCTCCATCACCAGCTGATGTGCTGTCCCACTCCAGAAGGCAGCAAAGAATTGTGTCTCATGACAACTGTTGAGCAGTGTAAAAGCAGAGCTCCTGTTCTGCTCCTCCTACCATAACTAAAGCACTTGTGTAAGTTTTCTAATTGCTTACACTATATTTTTCCTGTTTGCCTAATTGGCTGCAGTCAATTACCCACATGCTGCTATCAGAAACACCCCCTGTTGTAAACTATTCATGCTCTTTAAGATGCTCATTTTGAAAATGAAGCTTTTAAATGCAGAACATTAAAAATTAAAATTGAGGAATTTATTCCAGTTCCATAGTCCCACACATGTAGAGATTCATGGAAAAGGAGAAGGTCCAAGAATCTTTGCACCACCTATCAGTTCTGTAAGGTATATGTATGATGAGAATGCTTGAATTGTTCACGTTAGAGCCATTTCTGTGATCATCAGTCTCTAATTTCTGCCTTTTTTCTGAGTCCTAATTATTAGTCCTATTGTTAATATTAATCGGTTTCTTTATTTTTAAAACTATATAGTAAAAATATTTCCTCCAGACACTTGTAGTAATAGAGATACAAAAGCTGAAGGGGTCTCCTAAAAATAATGAAAAAACCTACAGAGATAAGTTTTTAGATATTTCAAGTTATCTGGAAGAGATAATAGCTTTTTCCATTTCCCAAATAAATGTTGTTGCTATCTCTTTTCAGACAATCAGAGCTATGAAAGCACCACTACTAAAACTTAATATACCTGTCTGAACTCCTCATGTTAACATACAGTGCAGATAAATTCCAGGAATTTATTGCATCAGTAAAAATTAAAATTCTGTCATAGTCATACTCTTGCCATGCTTTCTTATAGAAGGTACCAATAGTAGTAATACAACATCCTGGAGAGTACCAAACATCTCACAAAATGTACAGGACACAGGAGGAAGTGTACAGATGCTTCATCACTCAGCAGAATTTTATGACCATGTAACATGGTCCCATAAAGCCACTGGTGGCTGCTCTTAACACTAATCAATTTATATGGCTTTCTGCTATGTGCACATCAGGGAGAAGGAAGACAGAACAGGAGAACAAAATAAAAACAACTATAAAACACGGAAAAAAACTGTATCAGAGCAAAGAAAGAGGAGAAAGAAGAAATAGTAAAAAATCAACAAGAATTGCTCTGTGGTGTAGGAAGGCATCTGAAAAGCTATCTGCAGACAGTCTTCAACAGAAGAAGATGCAGGAAAATTTAATTGCAGTCATCAACTAGAAAATATTGAATATATTGCAACAATGATGTTACACACTGGTGAAAATCCAGACTGTTGAAAATTGAGATTGTGTAAAGAAAAAGTTAAGTGAAAAAAGGACAACCTCTGCATTTTTTTCCAGTGCTGCCTCTAAGTGGAAATTGCTCTTTTGAACAGCCATTTTACTTGGTAACGTGGAAAAGAGAGGAACAAAATTTTCTTGCTCTCACAGAATTTTGTGGCAGAAACTGGGTTTTATTTTTTATTTAGAAAAAAACTGTTCTAGAACCTTTTTTCAGCACAGGTAACTGAATTTATGTTCAAACTACAATACATCTTTTATGAATACGATACTTTTATGAATTTAAATACAATACTTTTACAAATTGCTGCTTCTGTCTCCCAAAACATGAAAATTTAAATTACAAGTCCTAATTAATCAAAGTGGTCATCTTCACTAAGTTTAGAAATTCATAATGGTAAGGAAGTGTACTGTGAATGCATTTCCCCCTCTCAGAAGTCTGTGTTCCCAGAGTAACAATAATAACCTAGCTTTTGACAAAATAGTAGGAAAAACTGCAGAAAATTTTGAAAGCATTTTTCTTGGACATTGCAAAAAAAAAAATTTAATATTAGTGTTGTAAGTGGTTTTTTGAGGTAGGATGTAAAATAGCTTGGCATGTACTACCTTTTTAACTGTGAAGCAGATAGGAACTATTTGCATCCATTTATCATTCCAGAATTTAGCACACTGGTGCCTTGGCGTTCATGTGACAGTTTTCACATGGCTTCATTGCAATGGAAAACGCTTTTATTTTTTGCAGAGAGAATACCAGCCCTAGCAGACCAATAATGTTATAATGTGCTTGCATTTATTTCACTTGGTTTTGAGAAGTACAAAAGCATTACTGGGAAGCAAAGAAGATATGTGTGATTCTGATGTGAATGTTTCTGGGTATGAAATCCAAGTAAATTATTTGAATGTATATACTGGAGTTTCCTTATATGTAGGTGTGATCACGCATTCAAATAAACATGCTGTTCTTTGAATGTGTAATCACTGGGAAAAAAGCACAGCTGCATTTACTTCAGAGTGTGAAGCTCCTGTTCTTTTGCAGATGTGAAAAGCTTTACATCATAGTATATCAAATATTTAGAATTTGATTCTGTAAGTACTCTGTGTTTGGAAATCTGATGGTTTTCAGTGAAAGCCCTGATGCAGAATGACAAACTCTCTGAGATTAGGAGGTCTCCAGAAAATACAGTTTTCAGATGCTTTAAAATATACATTTAAATTGTTTGCAAAATATTAGAGAGAATACAGAACAGATCATATCATATATGATTTTTCTCTAATGGAAATATTCTCTTTAAGGTGTAGTTCTAATAGCAGTTATTAAATGACAGAATACGTATACATCTGGTTTTTTTCTACTTGACCATTTCATCACTTTTAAGTATAGAGCTATCAGATATGGTAAGCTAGAAATGTTTCTAGATACCTACTTGGCAAGGCCTGTTCAGTTAACTCATCATACATGGCTAGAGGAAATTAAATATTTGCAAACTTACTTTCTACTGTGCTCTTTATACATTTTGGCCATTTCAGTTTATGTGTAAGTCACATTAAAGATTTTGAAATGTTAACCACTGGTAATGGAAATATTTTTCAGGTCTCTACTTCATCATATCAGCAAAGCAATTTTATTTTGTGTGTGCAGATGAATCTCTTGTATCAGAAAAATATGCTGTAGTATTTATTAATGCTTTCTTGACAATGTGTTATACTTATTTTTAATTTGTGTTAGTTCTTCTCTAATGTTCTTTCCAGCTGCTGGCTGTCTCTGGAAGGAGGGCTACTTTATGCTTTCGTTGGACCTGCAGCTGCTGTTGTCTTGGTAAACATTCATATAATTCCCAGTGTTTTTGTATGAAATGATAGAAAGTGCTGCTTCCATTATAAAAGCTTTGCTATAAAGCAACACTGCATTTTGCTGTAAATACTGAGATCACTGTTGTTTAACATACCTTCAGTATTTTGAATGCATGATTCATTTGATTATATCACTTCTTTATACCAATTATCTCTCCATGTTTACACAGTAAGCTGTGAAAGAATGAGGTACTGATTAGCGGCACAGAAAACTTGTTACAGGCATCACTGAGTTATTATCAGCAGCATCTACGCAATTGTCACTGCCTTGTGAAACTCAGTGACAGTCTTGATAGAGTGCTGCTTGGCAGTGGATTGCTGTGCCAGCAAAAGCAGCAGAAGGAGTGGAACCTGCCAGCAAGTTCTCCATGGCTACTGCTTTTGAAGGCAAAGAAAAAATTGTCATAGCTGGGAAATGTTACTCATTTGTGTATTAATCTTCCACATCTCTGGACATGCATTTAGGTGTAGGATTCATTTCTACCTAATTGTAGCTGTCTGCAGTGTAGATTTCTGCATCTAACTTAGATATCCCAGCCATATTTCATTGTCAGTGAAGAAAAATAGATACTTCTAGAGATCAAACCATCAGAAGTATTTCATATGTCTGCTTTAGGGTAAGATGAATTACATCCTACCTGTGCCATCAGCTATCAGACATCTGCTCTGCAGTCTATATAGATTTTTCACAACAATTTATTTAGCATTTTTCCCTTACAGATTTTGAATCTAATTCCTCTTTCCACTCCAGAAATTTTATACTGTGATAGCTCTATCAGCACTGGTTATTTCTGGTTTTCTCTTGTAAAAAAGAATCAGTCTTATTAGTCATCAAAGTTATAGTTATTCATCTACGTGAATTTTCCTGAAATGGATGTTTACTACTCCCTTAGAGTTTGTCTCATCATTGCCTGGAGTCAAGCCAGGATCCTTTTGTACAACTCACAGTGCTTGTCATGGTAGAGGAGCCAAGGATGTTTACAAAAAGCCAGTTATAATTTTCACATGGAAGTAACTGTATGTTCTCTGTTTAATTGGCAAGTCTTTGTTCAGAGATGCTGGAAGTTCACTGTTGCAGTTTGCCCTGCCATTAGCTGGTAGCTGTGGAAAGGAGCTATTCCATGCAGCCACTTAAGCCTATGTGTATGAAGCCAAAGAATTATATAACATCAGCTGAAAAATGTTAATGCTGAAAATAAAGTTGAAAAAGAATTGGCAGGACAAACTAGCAAAAATTAGGTGTTTTGGCACAGGTCTTGAAAAACTAGTTTGAAAGGGAAAATATCTTTAATAAATTAAAAAGGAACATTCCTTTAATAGATTCAAAAATTGGTATTACCTATTTGCAGGGCCATGCAGAGACAGGTTAATAGAGTTCAGTTCAATAATGCAAATGGATAATAGCAGGCATTAAATTGTCCATTAATTGCCATTAATATGTACATTAAGTGCCTAAGTGACAAAGTCCAACAGCTGAAACACTTAAATTTCTTATGTTTCATCTTCAACCCATGTATGTGATCATGGGTTGTAATCATGTAAAGTAATCATGACCGTTTACTTTAATGGAGATAAAAAGACATCCCAGGAATTCATCTGGTCAACAAAAATAGAAAATTACAGCCAAACAGGGCTCAAAACTGACAGACATTTTGGTGAATGACATAGACAATGATTTATGTGCAGGAAGATATTGAAAACCACAGGCTGGTTCTGCATAAGTGGGAACACACTTATGGGCCATAAATGTTTACAAAGGAACTATGCTCTGACTAGTTCTTCCCTGTTCAGAGAACTCAAATTGCAGTGGTTTTCCTGGAATAGGATATCTATTGTTGCAATTAAAACTGACAAAATATTAAAGTTACATTACTCAAGCTTCTGGCCATCAGATATGTACACATATATAGCTTGATACCAGGCATAACTCAAAGTCCCAGAGCAAGCCTGTTGCAGGTGTGTGTATGTGTCACCTTTTTGAGAATGCAGCCTTTTGATGTATGTGTTCAGGGACATTGCTACACAGTTTTTGAACAAATGCTCAGAAATATAAGAGGAGGCATTTTGCAGGCCTGTAATACAATAGAACCAGGATACAATATTTTCTTTTAGGCACTGAAGGATCAACTGTTTGTTTTCTGTTCGACAGGTCAACATGGTGATTGGCATTTTGGTATTTAATAAACTTGTTTCCAGAGATGGAATCCTAGATAAAAAACTCAAACACAGAGCGGGGTAAGCAACAACTGGGCTATTTTAAAACAAGTTTAAATTTTATCATCAACTTTCAGTTACAGATATTCACCAAAAATGCTTTTGATTGTGCTGTGAACTTTTATATGAATGTAACAATGTTTCTAACATATTGCTTTAATCTCAAATCTGCTGTTGCATTATCCCAAAGGAATGCAACTAAACAAACTAAATATAATAAAACACAAGTACAACAGTATTAAGTTAATAAGAATGAGGATTTAACAAATCTGCGCAGAGGTTTCACAAGATGATTATATGTGTAACTGTTGCAGTTGGAATAACAGTTTTATGACCTGTGTGTACTGAAGGAACTGATTATTTTTGTCTCAATGTCAAATTTAATTGCTATGGCAAGAAATGTTATTAATTTGTGCTAATTGTGTTAAAAGCATTTTACAGCAATATATCCCTTACATAGGTCAGTGTTACTCTACTGGTTTGACTACATTAAGAATTTTCCTTTGTTCTTACATCCACATAACATCTACATAGCTGTATTTTCTAAACTAGTATAAAAGAACATCAAAGTAAAAAAATTCCCATGGTTTAAGAGTTAAAAAAAAAAGTGAATGAGTCTTATTGATTGATTATTTCCTTGCATTTACATTAAAATTCTGTTTATTATCATGAGAAGAAGCTATTAGGACGGTGGTGGTATTAGAAACTGTTCTACAGTGGGTGACAATGAAGTACTGCAGCAGCAAACCTAAATTCATTGCATATTGAAGAAAAGTATTTCACGACTGCATCACCTTCCTAATGCTTGTGAAAGTGTATTTAAACTTTCAATAATGATTTTTTACAGTTATATTTTCTAGTATTTAATTTTGGGCCAGGTTGTAGTTTAATTCCACCTACATTTCTAATAATGATAAATGATGGTATCTTCATTTTTCTGTGTATTACTGCTATGACGAAATTTGTTGCAGATTCACTTTTAATTATTTTACCATGTAACTAACAGTAGCATTCCTAATAAGTTTAATGAGTACACTTATAATAAATACTGTAGCTGCTGTGATTTGCTTTTCATATTAATTCAATCAAGTCTTTTTGGTTTTCAGTTCTTCCACCATCATTTTGATAAACATGTAGCAAACCCTGTAATTCTATTTATTCTGTTTTCATCTTTTTTTATCAGAAAGTATTAATTTCATGACCTTACTTTTGTCTAAATTGCTCCATCAACATTCTGAACTCTGTAATCAAATACTAGTGAAATCTAGGATATTATAAAACTACACAAATTATTGCAGAAGTAGTAATGACTTAGTAATCACCAATTCAAATTCACATGTGCTCTAATTCATCATATAAGGAGCTGGAACAACCACAGATTTGGCTTTCTCCATTTTGTAGGTATATTCAAACTTAGATTTAACTGTTTGTGGTTTTTTTCCCAGCTGGTTACTTGTAGGCTATAGAAATCTTTTTGCTTATACTTTATTTTCTTGATGAAACAAATAACTTGCTTTCCAATTGTGCAACTTAGTAAAGAAATATTTAATTTTAAAATAAATGGATAAAGAATCAGAGACTGTTCCATTAGAAATAACCCAGCTATTTTGGGAAAAGATATAGATACCCTAATAAGAAACAATCTTAACTTGTGTGATATTTTGAGATGGCTTGGCAACAGCATCCCTTGATACTGCTTGGCAGATGACATCTCTTGAGTCATTCTTTAGGGCATAGAAATTGGTTCAGCATTTGATCTCCTCTAGAAAGGTGATTATCACTCATTCCTCAAGTATCTTTTGCCAGCCACACTCAGGAAGGCAACTTTATTCCTGGCAAACATTGAATTTGTATTTGTCAAAAGTTCAGTCCAAAGTTCAGCCCTAGGATTTGAAATAAGTGAATGAGGCAAAATATACTACTTCCATATGCTTTTTAACACCTTAATAAGCATATGGAGAATCAACAAGTGGGAAAAAATATGTTGATGGATCTCAATCATGACCTAATCCTTTTCCTGGTAAAAGAGGATGCATATGCAAATGCCCAGGCTGAAAAATTATACTTGGCTTATTCACACATTGAGTTCTATTATGATTTGCAAGATCCAGAGCAGTTTTGTAGAGGTAAAGAGAATAATCCAGTCTAATAATGCTGAAGCACTGCAAGGCAAAGACAGAAAGTATTTTCACAAGCTTAGTTTATACCTACCCAAGGCATTTTTATAGTTCATTCTTTAATTTACATTTTTAATTGGTGCCAACTGATGTAGATTCACTGAGTTATTTTCTCACCCCAGAATCATCTTATAAAAGGTCTTGGTTCTCACTGTTTTCTTATGGAAGGAATTTCCTTTTTATGGGAAATATACTTTGCACTTTTTAATGGAAAATCATCATTTGGTTTATCAAAGTGGAAGACATTGGTGTTCAATGTTGTTCTGGACAGTATGCTCAAAGTTTTGTGAGTGATGGGTTTGGCAATAGCAAAGAGTTCAGTTGGTTGACATAACTGGGAAAAAACCCAAAATGTTACTTATCTTCACCATGTTGACCACTTTCCAGCTGGGAATAGGTGAAGCATCCTTCCTGTCAGCTATGTCACATCTTATTCAGCTATGGTTGGTCCCAGTTCTGATAGCAGAAAGAGAAGGAATAGGAAAAATATTTATCTAGTTGATTCAAGAAGCTGAATGCATGCTGTACGGCAAACTTAAATTCCAGATTTTGTCCTTTAACTCTTCTAACAGGTGCAGAGGTACAATCGTCTATACAAAATGCTTTGAGCTTAATGCTTGTGTACTGTGTTTTATTAAAAGACAAAAGAGGTCACCCTTTTTTTAGTACCAACTGATATTTATTTCATCAGATTCCATACGTTTCAAACCCTGTATTCAGACCTTTATATGACACGAATAAAACCATTCCAGATATTAGTGGGCCATGCAGGTCACTTGTACAAATCTGACTATACAGTATGCACATAATGATTTGATGTTTGAATAAACTTTGCAGGTTTCTTTCCCTATTAAGGGTCTGTAATGGTCCATACTTCACACTCCTCTTTCAAGTAACTTGTGCTCTTTCTCAAGCTGCAGCAGTCTTTCATCAGGTCTGAATAGAGGGATTTCACTTTGTGTGTCTATCCTAGCACGTGCTTATGTTTACTTCAGTGTACTGAGCAGTTTTTGATCATGTTTGGGGCTTTTTTAGATTAAATGGAAGAAATAGAGTTTGCATGAATTTAAGCCCCATAGCATTAACATGTAAAGCTAACAATAATGTAAAGTACAAAGTACAGTTTTGCAACAATATAGAGCATTCATCTTGAATAAGTCTACTTACTTTTTCTGCATGACGTCATATTTAAAAGCTAAATTTCAGTAGCAACGTTTTTTGGTGAAAATTCAATATTTTGTTCTTTTTGTGGGTGTTCTGTTTGTTTGCAGTCAGATGAGTGAGCCTCATAGCGGTTTGACGCTCAAATGTGCCAAGTGTGGAGTAGTTTCAACAACAGCTTTGTCAGCCACCACCGCCAGTAATGCCATGTTAGTCCTGATCATTTACATCTTCTTGTTACAAATCTTATACAGTGCATGTGAGACAATAGTTTGATGATGACAACTGTGTTTGCTAACACTGTATAAAGTGCTAAGCACATTAAAATACTTTTAAAAAAATTGCAAATGTGTTTATTAACTAAATACAGGATATTCTTTAGAACATAAATTACAACTGTTACATTCTTGTCTATGATTTTCAAGTTAAATTGATAAAGTGACATCCTTAAATATGTTTTATGTTAATAGTGAGTTTTTAATATTTTTTTTTCAATATTACAATTCTGCTTTTCTCTTTTTTTTTTCAATAGGGCATCCCTTTGGAGTTCCTGTGTGGTGTTGCCACTTCTAGCACTGACTTGGATGTCTGCAGTTCTGGCCATGACAGACAAAAGATCAATATTATTTCAGATACTTTTTGCAGTATTTGATTCATTACAAGGCTTTGTTATTGTCATGGTCCATTGTATTCTCCGAAGGGAGGTGAGGAATGGCTTCCCAGTTTTCCGAAGGGCTGTGCTCCTGTTAATCTCTCAACTGCTCTTTAATGTTATATACATCTTGCTCTGCAGAAATATATTTCATGGAAAGAGGAAAATAATTTATGGTGAGCTGTATAGGAACAAGTGAAAGAGGAAACAAGAAAAAGTCAGAGGGGGAAGATCAGTTAATTCCAGGTGCAAAATATCAGTATAAAACTTTACCAACATAATTCATGGTGTTAATCATTCCCTGTACAATTAATTGTAAACTGTAAACTGTACAATCAAGTACAGTTGATTTCTAAGCCTTAGCCTTTCCCAATGAGTATAGGAAAAGATGAACATGAATGCCCTCCTGAAGACCAAAAGCTATAGATTTTTACACTCTCTAGAGCAGATCCAAATGCAACATTTGTTCAGCTTATACTGTGCCTGAAAGAGGACACGAGGAGATTTTGTGTTATGTTGGTGAAGAGCTACCATTTCAGATCTACAAGCTCAGGTACTTACTAAAATTATGGGGACAGTGAGGATGAAGACAGATGAGTGCTGTGAGAACAGCGAGGACAAGCAGTACTCTGGCCTGCCCTTCACGGCTCAGTGCCACCTGCCACAGGATTCATCACCACTGAAATCTGATGGCAAAGCTCCTACACAAGTGCTCTTTAATCTGGCTCTGGTGACAGCTTCTCTAACCTGCCTAACCTGCTAACTAACCCCACATTTTATTGAGATGGGTTTGAGAGCAGTAGCGAAAAGCTGTGTTGGCAGGTCTGTGGTAATGGTGCCCTCCATCAAAAGTGAGTGGGTGGAGCTGGACTAGAGGGTAGCTCCTGGTCCACAGGCATACCTATGTGCTAGTCATTTATCAGATTCAGGTTATTTACCACACCAGTAAACCAGATTGTAATGTCCAGCATATTTCCCTGGGATGGATGAGTTATTTGAAAACCTCAGGACTGAAAAAAAAAACAAACAAAAAACAAGGAAGATGTTTCAAGAAAGGTTTATTGTCAATGCTGAGTAAGGAATCTCACACAGGGATTTCCCCTTTCACCACTGACACCCTTTAAACACTGAAAATCAGTATATTAATGAAAAATAATTATGAGTGACATAATTTATTCAATTCTTTCTGCATTGTACCACTTTGCATGAGATTTATATCACTATCCTTCACAGTATGCATATGTGATTATCTTATCAAATAGTGAAGTTTTCAATTTTTAAAGAAAAAAATCAGTATCTTGCAGAAATTAGCAATTTACGTTGTACTGATTCCTTCTTACTTTAATCACACTCTTAGGGGAGATGAACTTTTGTAATTCTTGGTTTCTAAGCTCTCATACCTCACTTAATACCTTTTCTTTTTTCTTCCTTTGATTTCTTTTTGTTCAGGATAAAAATATGTGCAGAGTAAGAGATAATACTCAAGAAAAATCTGTTTTATGTAGAACTGTCTTGCAATCCCCTTATTTTCTTCAGCAATTTCTTTCCCAATATGATGTACATCTGGGAAAGAGGGTAGTCTCATCTGTAAATCTAAAAACAATCTTTTCATATATTCTTTTAGTATAATGGTATGACACTGCATCTATTTTCTGTAGAAAGAACAGTGGTTTCATACTGGTTTTCCTGTCTGTAAAATGTTTTTATCCCCTGGGATTTATTAATTAGCCTCTAAAGGGCATACCACCTCCTACTTACTGTCCTAAGGAATCATTTTTATTTTAAAATATATACCTTTTGCTCGAGGTTGCATGTGAAACATTCAAAACTAAAGCAATATGAACATTATTTTTCACAGAGTCATAGAATATTGTCAGTAGGAAGAGACCCATAAGGATCATTGAGTCCAACTCCCTGCTCCTCACAAAACTACCTAAAACTAAACCATGTGACGAAGAATTGTTCAGACACCCCTTGAACTCTGGAACAAGTATGTTCCAGTGACCAACCACTCTCAGGGCAAAGGACCTTTTTCTAATGTCCAATCTGAATTCCCCTATTAATTTCATTTCCTCATGTTCTAATTCCATTTCCTTCAGTCCTAGTTCCGTTTTCTTGTGTCTTTTGTAAGGATCCAGAGAGGCTGAAACATATACTTGGTTATCAGTCATTGATTTTGTCAAAAAAAGACTAAAATCTATGAGAAATTCTTACTATAACTTAGCATAGCACAGTATAATGTTTGTGTATAATATATATAATGAAATAAAATAAAATAAAACAAAACAAAAAAATAATTACGCAGCTGTTAAGCTTGCATCAGTGCAGTAATGCAGAAGCTTATTTGGAAAAAAAATGTATTTTGACTGTTGATGAAAGATGAAAATCAACAGACATCTTGCAACAATGCCCTAAGCCTTGAATTAAATATGGATTTCCTATTCTAATGACAGCTCTTTGCTGCAAATGCTTCATTCCCAGGGAATGCTTCAATAATCCTGAATATCTCATAGAAAAGTTCTTGTCTGACCATGCTCACAGGTAGGACTTTGGTGATTGAGGTGGAATTAGGCTTTTCTATATGTAAACTCAGTTTTAAGATTCATAGGATACCTTGACTGGATCCACTTTTAGCTCACTGTTTCTAATTTAAGCAATATGCAAAAATATTGGATTATAAATATGTTTGTAAAGGAATCTTTTCTTTAGGTTTACGTGTAGGAAATCAGCTAGTTATGGTTTATTTTGTTCACTGCTTGTTTAACAAATCACAGATATATATATATAAAATCTAACTGTGAAGAATCATTACTTAGTTTAACAACTAACAGAAGTTCCTCTAGCAAGTCAGTCTTACTAGTTACACACTGCAGTTCTAACATGGAAATTCTAGAAGGCATTTTATAAAGCAGCTAAAGTATCTATTTACATGATATTTTTAAAAAAACTACCTAGTGAGTAGACTTCCCACTGAGGCCCAAAAAGCACCAAGGTTTGATAAGGTTCTGCCCTATCAAAATGGAGGAGGTGTTTCTCCTTCAGCCATGACAACTTAGGCAGAAATAAAAGTACAGAGCCTACTTATTCACTCATTAGTAGGTTATCTCCAGCCAAAATTATTATAGTGACATTGGTGGAAGACAAAGAAGCCTAGGTATATTGATGATTGAACTCTGTTGGACAGAAAACATTTAATCTTCTTTAGTGCTCCAGATTTCATTTGCAAACTGGTCAAAACACTTGAGGAATTAATTGAGGCAATATTTTCCATATGGGAGAAGAACATTCATAGAAATTTCTTCAAGAATCACAAAGTAGAAGTTGATACACTTGAATCAATTTTGATTTCACAAATGTGTATGGTCTGAACTTGTTTGGTTCAGTTTGCAGCAGCGAAGTCATAGTTGTTTACTACACAGAAAGAGATGTAAGTCCAGTACATTATGTTTCTGTCTGACTCTGGAGTCTGGCTTTCCAGCTCCAGAGACCTTCAGGTAAGTAGAGGCCAAGAGAGTGGCCATCATACAGAGTGGGCAATGCCATCTTTGTGCTGCCTAGGTGCCTCCCAGCTGAAAGAATTGTCTGGTACTTCTGATTGTCTGCAAAAGCATTTAGATCTGCCAGTGCCTGTCAAGGAAATCCTGCCAACATATTTGTCACTCTTGATGATGGCTAGAAAGCTATCTCAGTTATAGCCTATAAGATTGATCTAATATTTATAGCATGCCAGCACAGGCAAAACAATAATTCTGACTGTCAGGGGAAAGAAAAATTGGGGAGGAATATATCTCCATAAAATTCAAACAAAGAGGACAGCCCTACTTTACTATGCCTTTATTGTCATTACATCACAAAAAGAGGCAGACTTCTACAATTATATATAAAAGCCCCTTTTTTTCTCTTAGTTGTATTTATATAAACATAAATTAAGGAAATGTTTGTTACTTTCTCTAACACACTGTATTGAAGAACTTTTGTGGCAGGGGCTTCATTAGGAAGCCAAAGATTTTCACCAACCAAGATATACAGCTGGAAGAGAGCTAAGTGATGTGTCATCTATTTCTGTCCACCATCAATTCAGTGTCTTTTGCAAGGACATTAAATCTGTCTCTACTTCTATTTCCTAATTTCTAAAATTAATATGATACCTTTTAAGCATAAGACCTTTCATAGACTATTTGGAAATTTTGGAAGAAAAATGCAAAGTAGTTAGATATTATTGCTTTATTTTTCCTTGTTAGCCCAGAAAGCTTAGAGTTGTCTTTTTTTTTTCCCTCACCTTGCTGTTTAAACACCTAATTAGGCATTGGAAGAGGGTGATGGATGTGTTACAGAACAATACAAGGGGTCAGCGCTGAAGCTTATTTATCTCAGCAAAACAGCTTGCCTGATCTACTTGAACACAAGATGCTTCAAAGCTGATTTGAATCACACTTAGTAACTTATGTTAATGCTAGTGATGGGAGGAACCCACATGTGATTTTTTCTTTAGCTGTGCTCTGCATAGTAGAAAGCATTTGGATTAAATTCATCGTTGGCGTCTAGAGCCCACATTTCAGAATTGCAGGAGAAAAATGAAAAGTACATGAGTAGGGCAAGGGTAAGTTATAAAAGCTTGGAGCTGGTTACTGTTGCTAAGGAAACTACTTCCCTGGTATCTGCACGTTCATCACATCTGTCTCTCCTTCTCTGCCTGGCTTAAAGAAAATCTTGTAACTTGATGTTAAAAGGCATGGGCAAAAACAAGATTATGTTTCAAAGTAAAATGTAAAGACAGCATAGTCTTTACATACTCAACAACAATTTTGAACAAGCAGTTTAGAAGAATAAGCTGGTATTTAGAAAGTTCAACCATTTTGATTCTGACTTGGGTGAGGATATCTAGAAATTGCAACATATGTCAGTATCATAGATAATGCTACATTTGACATTCTGTTAACATGTTCAGATCATATGCTGCTTGCGCTTCAGAAGCATTGTAAGAAACATGCACATTTAGGAGGATCCTAAGATCAAGATTCACTGCTTTAATATAGAAGGCACTGAAAGTATGATATGATATTCTTGAGATCTCTGGAACTATTAGAACGGGGGAACCGCCATGAACAGAGTCTCAAAAATTAGGGGGCCCACTACACAGAGTGCAATGAGATAAACAGTATGTTCTGAAGTAACAATGCTTTGGGGTCAAGTACCATATGCCTTGAGATGAGATTCAGCACAGCTGGGGATGCTTTGATGGAGGCATTTTTTATTATATTTTTTTGTCAAATCACTGTGCCAGTGCTTATCCAAGAGTATAAAACTCTGAAGTGTGACCTAACTTCAGCATTGATGAAGTGAGAGTAGACTTGGATTAAATTTGCAGCAACTGGGAGATGACAAATTAAATTAACATCAAACACATGGAAAACCAAAGCAAGTGTAGTGACCTAAAATCAGAATCTGAGTTTCAATACATCACACTTTAAATTACAATGTGTGGAAAGTCTCTGTGATTTGAAATCAATCCAAACCTTCCCACTTTGCTTCATTCTTCTTTCTGCCCTATTTTTGGCTCCCTCCACCTGCGACAGTCTCTTATCGAGACTGCAGAACACTCTTATTCATTTAAGGGTTGAGCCCTTTAAAAAAATGCTTTATAATTAGAATCTTTTTTTCATTTTTGCTTTTGTGATAGCTTCTAAACAACTCACATTGGAATATGATAAATTTAAAGGGGACAGCTTCTCATCAGCAGCAATTGACAAATTATCCTCTTCTGCTGTTCATAAATGTCCATGAGTAGAAGACAATTTTCTCCTTTTAATTATTCTGAATAAGACATCAAGTAATTTTTACGGATAATAAATGGAATTTAGTTTTTTATAGGCACTTCACTCATAGTACTTTGATATTCAAACAAGAAATTGTATCACCCAAGTTCCTGTTTTCCAAGCCACATATTGCAATCAGAAATATGATTATATATTTAATATAGATACTTTCATTTCTGGCACTAAAATTCACATTGTAAAACATTATATTCCAAAAGCTGCCTTGACATCCTTATTGTTGAGAGGAAACAGTAAAATATGTTTGCATTCTGCTGTCAGCAAACAGGAACTGGCTTTTCCTTTTCAATGTGCGTCTTTGTTGAAGCACGTTTCTAACAGAAGTGCTGAATAATAGTGTTTTAGATATATACTCTGTCCAAAATGAATGTAAAAATAACATTTCCTAAAAAAAATGATTCCTCAAATATACTGTGTTTTAGGGGCAAATCTTCAAATTTACTTTATGGATCATATTAATAAACAGTAATTTCTGATAACCTCCTTTTGTACTTTCAAGAAATTTTTCTATGTGCAAAAAGTCCACTTTTCTTCATGTGCTCACATTGAAGATATTTCACTCATCTGAAAAGTTTCACTCCTAGAAGACATGCATTAGATTCCCTGTACGTGGAGTTAAAGATGATTATTTTAATCAGTAATATCTTTCAAATAGACTTACTCTTTAAAGTACAATTAGGAGATTACAAAAATTGTCAAGAACTTATTTCAGTAACTGTCTGATTACAGTAACTGTAAAGAACTCTTTCAAGAGTCATACATTTATCAAGAAGAAGACACATTTTATCTTGCAGTGGTTAGCATTATATCTATTAATCTCATTATCAGACCTCTACCAAAGTGAATAAGACAAAGCCAAATACTATCACCAAGATAGATTTGGCTTAAATACCATATAATCACTGTCTAGTAGCTAATTCTGTCCATGCATAAAACTAATTCTGTGGTCTTGATGTGATGGACTGAGAAATTTGTAACAGCCACAAAGTATAACAAAATGTGTGAAATGACAGAAATAGGCATTTATGTTTATTGCCTCTGATTTATGAAGTGGGCTAAAGAAAAATCATGCATTGTATACCATATGATTTAATTTGATTTCTAATAGGAGTCTATGGTGTTACACAAGAATCAGTATAAGATATTTTTTTCACAGGTTCAAGATGCATTCAGATGTCGGCTAAGAAATTGCCAGGATCCAATCAATGCAGATTCTTCAAGTTCTTTTCCTAATGGACATGCTCAGATCATGGTTAGCTTTTATTTTCTTATTTGACTATGAATTTACTGTTGCTAACAAAAAAAACCACTTACTGTATTGTATGTGGCAAGTTTTCATAACTGAAATGTTAACACCTAAGAAAAAGACTGTTTAGGTCATCATCTGCTTGCTTAGCTAGTTTTACATTATTAGTGTGACTTTTTAGTGGAGCACAGTGAATTAGTATCTTCTACTAGTGTTCTTTAGGACAAAAGATTCTTATATAAGAGAATAAAAAATAATTTAATATTATATTGTGACTTTTTCTAGTGTTGCTGTAAAGAGTACTGATGCATTTCCCTTCACGAGGTCTTGAAAAATGTTCTCAAACAAGACAAGGAGAAAGTCATAGACATCCTACAAGGGGAATCTATGTAGTGTGTTAGATTAAGAAATAGTGAATTTTGCTAATATTATTATTAGGTAATATCTTAAGACAACATATTGGTATCTTCTCTTTAAATAACTGTTTGTCATTGACTATAATAGGGTCAGAATCAGGCCCTAAAGACATGCAAGGCTCAGCAAAAATGCAAGGTACAGCAAGAGGATGCCCTTCAAAATTATGACTCAGAAAAAAGAATTTAATGTTTGGACTTCACAATCAAGAAAGAGATCAGTTTTACTGAACATTTAGCATGAAATAAACTTCTTGTGAAAATGAAAAGTAAATAAAATCTCTAACAGAATAAATAGTTTTGTTTAACTAGGAAAAGTGGGCTTTGATTTCCAACCGTTAAAATTCTTTCTTAGCTCTCACAATTAATTTTTGCACAATGAAATAAATAGCTGTTTTCAGGAAGTGCAAAAATTTTACATGATTAAATTAGCAGCCAGAAATGACAGAATGTGTCATAACAAATAAGCACATTATAACAAATTAATGATGTTTCAAACAGGATGGACTATATGAATTATACTTACAGTAATTTGTATTGCAGGCTATTGTTCATACTTCTTTTCATAACATTACCATGAAAAGCTTCCTTAAAGAAGATCCTTTGATGAGATGTAGAAGTTATTCTTCCATATACATTAAAAACTAGACACTGTATAATTTATTAAAACTATATACTCTACTTCCACCTATTTTATTTTATTTTTTCTGGTCAGGCAGCATACTTTGAAAACCACCCAGTTATACTTTAGGAAACTTTGTAAAGCTCTGCTGTTGTAAAACAATACACTTCACCTTCTCAGCAGCAAGAAACCACTTTTGAGACTATGACCCTGTAAGTAGGACATTTTGGAAGCGCTAGTTGGCAAAAAGGTACTGTGGTGTATTGTTAAATTAATTATGGCTGTTCTGTTTTACTGTTTCTTGTTACAGACTGATTTTGAGAAGGATGTGGACATTGCTTGTCGGTCAGGTAAGAATATTGAGAGAGCATTTAGCCAACAAAAGGTAGTCTGGTACGAGCTCCTTGTGAAGTAAAAAACAGAAAAATATTGGGGTTTAGCTGTTTATAGGAAATATTTATTAATTAAAACAAAAGAAAATATGAAAAATTATGTCATTGAATGTATGTATGAATGTATGAACGTATTAATACATTTATTTAATTTTGTTACTAAGGCAATTAACTAGAATTCAGCATTTGGAAAGTGGTCAAAGGTGTGACTGTCTTAGAATGCAAATAGTTATGGAAAGAAGATAATTTTTAACAGATTAAGCTTTCCTTCCCTGGTACACAAGAAAATGTGAAAACAACATTTTGCTTTAACAACAAAATAAAAAATAATGTATCTTGACAGCTCTGTATATGAGGGATGCATTAATTTGCATCCCTCATTCATTCTAAAGAAGGTGTGCTTTTTAGGACTCTTAAGTGAAATCAACAATAGCTTAAGAAAATTTTTATTTTATTTCACTGAGAAAATTTGTGTGTTTTTGGAAGGTATTTCAGTGGTGTGATATTTAATCAGTTGACTATGTTTGTTTCCACATATTAAAGACAACACATTTTTAGTTATTTACTTGACAACCTTGTTTAAATAGTGCAATGTAAAATAAATGATCATTTAAATTCTACAGAATTTTTTAATCTAGGAGATGTTTCCAGAGGACAGTTTTTCCTAGGGAAAGTCTTGCCTAAACAACCTCAGTTTTCAATAAAGGGAAAGAGAGAGTGTTTCCTCTCCACAGGGTGAGTCAGAGCAGAAGCCTGATTTAGCTGCTCTGCATCAGCCACCTGAAGGACGATCTCTTCACTGGCTGTGTGCAGAGCCAAGAAAGCTCATCTCATTAAGGTGAAGTTTGAGTTTCCAGTCACCCACCTTTAAAGTCTGCCACTTGAATTTCTTGCTATATAGACTTAGTTCTTCCCTACAGATTAGTTTTAATATGCACGCATATTTTGGAGGAATCAGGATAGTGCATTGTAACACAAATGACTGCATGTCACCATCCAATGCAGACAAAAATCCAGCATTGATCCATGTAGATCCCACTTCTTACCTGTGATAATGTAGCTCTGCAGTACAGAGGGTCTTGTCAGAGGTGTCCTAAAAGAGATTGACTCTGAATGCAGTTAGGAACAGGCTTTACTAGATAAGCATTTGAACTCACTTTCTGGTAATGAAGAATTTAAGGATAGATCAGTGTTTGAAATGTCTGAATAAGTGTCTCTGGAAACAATGAAGCAGCCACTGAATTCAGGTCTTTGTGCACATTTGTTTAGAAGCAAGTTATTCTTTTCATAATGGAAAAACATGAGTTTAGTGTGAGGAAGGAGAGTCAGATGTCTTATGAGCTGCTTGCTATGGAAAAAGGCAGTGAAATGACAGGCTGGGGGATCTGGGTCATCAGAGCCCTTGGGCACCAGAAGAGATGTAAATGTAATACCTAGATACTTCAAGTTGTCTTTCTGTCTCAGCCTATGAACTGGGTTTCATTGTATAAGATAGCACTGGTGTGAATTAAAATATTTTCAGCCAGGACCAGAAAAACCATGCAGCCAGCTGGAATAAGCCCAGTAATTGGTTACTTTAATTTTTTCTTTCTACCCTTTTTCTTTCATTACATATATTGGATTATAGACTTTTTTTTTTTTTTTTTTTTTAAGGTGAATAATTGTGATTAAATAGATGCTTTGCTTTTGAAGACATTCTTCAATGCTTCTGGAAATTTTGAATGTTATGGCAGGATTATTAACTTGAACAACAAAATTTGCTGAATGTTGCTACAAGTTTAACCAGGAAGATCTAGGCCTAGAAAAGTAGATTATACTCTGCTATAAAACATGTTTATATTCTTTATAACCTTTCCAGATGCAGTAAAATATTTTTTCTGATAACAATGGAATTCCTTCCCAATGTGGTAATTCTTTTGTCACTTCTATTTAAAGCATAATTTAAGAGAGAAGAGTTTTGAAGAGTCAGTGAAAAGGAACATTTAGGAGTTTAGGAGCACATGCTCATAGATATAATCTTATGGTAGGTCATTACCATGGATTGACAAAATGATTCTGCCTTACAATCTGTTTGACATTTTCCAGGAGGTTATGTGGAGTTAATAATGGCAGTATAGATGTCATAGTGTATTTTTTTGGAAAACCCTTAATGAGTTCCACATGGCAGGCTTGTGCTTAAGCTGTAAGTCACCTAAGATCTATGTAAGTCAGTAGGAATAAATGAAGTGTTTTTAATTCATATAAATGACTGATGCTAGTCAGAGATCAAAGTCAGTTTTACACAGTAGATTAAGAGAACAAAAAACCCAAAACCACAGAAAAGCTATTCCAAAAACAATATTTATAAAATGAAAGTTAATAAGTGGAAAGAAGATTTTAAAAGATGCATTGGTAAAGGAAGCACTGCTAGATAAAGCCACAAGGAAAAGCAGTGTTAGGTTGATATGGTTTCATGCTGTAAGAATCCTGTTCTCTGACCCACAGTTCTTCATAAAGACATTGGACCTTGCAGAGCAGCCACTATAACAGGAACACTTTCTAGAATTTCACTAAATGATGAAGAGGAGGAAAAGGGACCAAACCCTGAAGGAATGAGCTATTCAACCTTGCCTGGAAACATCATCTCCAAAGTCATCATCCAGCAACCAACAGGTCTCCACATGCCTATGAGTATGAGTGAACTGGCCAATCAGTGCTTGAAAAAAGACAACAGTGAGCTGCGGAGGACTGTGTATTTATGCACTGACGATAACTTGAGAGGTGCAGATATGGACATAGTCCATCCTCAAGAACGGATGATAGAAAGCGACTATATAGTCATGCCCCGGGGCTCCGTAAATACCCAGCCATCACTGAAAGATGAAAGCAAAATGAATATAGGCATGGATACCTTGCCTCATGAAAGGCTGTTGCACTACAAAGTTAATCCTGAGTTCAATATGAATCCCTCTGTAATGGACCAATTTAATATCAATTTAGACCAGCACCTTCCCACCCAAGAACATATGCAGAGTTTGCCATTTGAGCCCCGCACAGCAGTGAAGAATTTCATTGCCTCAGAGCTGGATGACAATGCAGGATTATCAAGAAGCGAAACTGGATCCACAATATCAATGAGCTCTTTAGAGGTCAGTGGTGCATAAACAGATTGCATGTTCTGTTGTTCTAATTTGATGATAAGACAATAAATCGTGTCTTGTGTCTAAGGGGTGAAGCTAATGTTTTAATTCAGTATAAATTATTGTTTGGGATCATACACTGCTGTTCATATTTCTCTTATTATCAGAAGTGTTTATACCTAGAAAACAAGACTAAAGTTTCAGAGCCAGTCTGTATGAAACAATATAGTTCTGGAGATTTAACATTCCACACGACTGCTGAGGATTTCGTGACCTACCAGGTAAAGTCCACTGGAAAATTCTGTGTTGCTATGAGAAGAAAAACTATTCCTGCAAGATACAAGTGCTAATCATTGGCCCTACCTGCAAGCACATGCAGTTAAAAATATTGGCCATTTTACTGCTGACAATCATATCTGTCTCAGATATGATAGGTCTGATTTTGCTCTCATTGTGTAAATCTTGGATTCTTCCATCCAATAGTTCACCATTTACTGATGAAGTTTTGTTTGCATGTGCATGCAGGCATTGGTACAACTGATGTGTGCAATAGGTACAGGTGGGCTTCGTGTGGAGTATCATAGATTTCAGTCAGATTGCAAAAGTGAACTGAAAAGCCTTTATTAAAAGACTTTCAGTTATTACTACAATCTGTCTGTGGGATTTAAGCATTTTCAAAGTAAAAACTATTGAAATAAATTGTTAAGACCTAAGCATCAAATACTGCCATTCTTATTAAGCTTTTACGTGTGAAAGCTGTGAAATGAGCTGGAGTTAATTTCATACTTGGAACTCCTTAAGAACTGGGAATACATTTCACCGGCATGTCAAATGTTGTGAAACATGGCATTTTGTGGGACAGAGAAAGACAAATAAGAAAAACATGGTACTCGTTCATCCTCTGGAAATTACACATGGAAAAAAATTCTGCTGTATGTGCAAACTTGAAGCCATTAGCTGTTACTCTACAATGTCTGGACCCGTCTGTGTAGGGAAACAGAGACTCAGCCTTATTTCTCAATTTTTAGATGCAACTGTAGCTGATTCTTCATAAATGGTGGATACTTATGGATATTTCTTTTAAAATGGAGTATAAGTTTTATGTAGATGAAGTTTTATGAAGTGCTTGGGTGGAAGATCAGACTTTAGTTTCTTTTCAAGAGATACCTTTACAGGCTTTGAAAACAAAATATTTTCCGTGCTGTTTATATTGTGTGTGTGCTACCATAAGTTTTTACAAGGCTTCATTTAACTTAAAAATTAATAGAAAATGAAGTGTGGGGATCTGCAACGAATCAAAGATTACCAATGTTTTGGTTGTTGTTAAAGTGAATATGCATAGTCTTGAACAAATTTTGAAAATTATTTCTAAAAGATAGTTTAAGTGCCTGCCTTTTCACTGCTCAGATAGACAGGCTCTTTCAAAGCAAGTCTGCATTGTTAAAGAAATTACTGCCCTCAGTATATTCAGGTATATTAGTTAATAGATCTTAGGTAGCACAAAGGAGTTCTCAAATTTAATGCAACCCCAGAAGCAGAATTGCTAAGGTCACCTTCCAGCAGTATTCTCTTCCACCTATCTACAATTCCATCTTTCAGATCATTTTTATCAGATATAGAGGCTTAAATCCAGTCCAGTTAATATTAGACATATGGATATTTGGGGAAGATTCATTATTCTTTAAGATGGACATATATGCCATCATACAATCCCCACAAAAAAAATAGTTTTTGGTGATGGCTCTTTCCCTCCATTGGTGACAAAGTTCATCTAGGTCACCTAAAAAAAAAAAAAAAAAAAGCAGATCTGATTAAAGTTGTAAAAATTGTGACAATAGTTACTTCATTGTACACAAAATTATAGTTCCTGATGCCACTTTGGAATATAGGCCTGTAAATTTATCAGTATAATGTACTGCTCCTTTATTTTTCTAACTGTACTTGTATCATATTTTAACTTTACCTCTAAAATGGGATGTAGACACAGAATCTCAGTCACCATTCTGTATATAATTTTTATACTCACAAGAGACTACTAAGTATATCATAGAAAATGCAGTAAAATATAATAAGATAGTAAATATGTAGTCTCCTCTAACTTGGGAGAACATACTAGGTGTAGCAGGCAGTATTTTGGTCCAGAAAGTCAGTTATGTTTGTAAAACTCATCAAACCCAGTATAATCCCATGAATTAGGGAAAAAAATACAGGTATTAGGGCAGGTCAGAAATGAAAGAATCTGTTTTGGCTTTTGTGTCTGCCTTTGTGATTCCCAACATTATTTGATGAGGATGTGCTACATGGAATTGAAGATAAGGATGTGCTGCACTGAATTGAAGATAGGAACATGAAAGAAAATTGTATATGGAAGAAAATCAGAGTCTCAAGCAGTTCCTGATAAGCAGATCCAGCCAGATGAAGAACGTGATTGCGTTTTTACATACACAGTGTGTAAGGAACAAGGGTTGAGGTAAAGCCCAAAATGTTATTGGCTGGAACTGACCAGCTGGATTAACTTTTGTTAACTTTGCCTTAATAAACAAAGTAAAAAAGGGAGGGCAGGGGAAAGACTTTTCTAAAGACAGGGCTTTGTCAGACATTATGTAGCTGCAAAACCTGAAGCGGACATTGAGGATCACCCTACCCACCTTTATCCTGATAGAGCATGGGTAGACAAGCTCTAGAGGAGAAGATCCTGAGCAGTAGAAAGCTTCCTTCTCCTATCAGCTTGTAGTTGGAACACAGCTACAGTGTCAGCACAAAAAAACTTTTATCCTGACTTCTGACTCTGAAGGGAGCATCCACCACCCCTGCCCCTACCATTATTTGCCTAAATGTAGGCATTCCCTTTCTGAAATGGAAAAAGAGCTCTTCACATTTGGCTCCCCTACAGAGTCAATTGAGACAAATAGCCATTTTTAGGCCACTTTTAGACATCTGTTCCAGGATGAAGTAAATGACATGCCTCAGTGCAGGTGTCTCTTTTCAGTTTCCACAGAGGAAGCCAGAATGAGTAGTTCAAATACAAGCATCAAAAATGTTGATGTTGATGACTAAATTTAGTCAGATGAATCCTACTGTGTGTCACAAACTTTCTTCTAAAACTTTTATATCTATGTTTTCTTCTGAAGGAAATTCTTAGATGTGAACAATTAAATGCTTTATTATGTCTGGAAGAATTTTAGTTTTCAAAAGATAGTTTGAAAATGCCATAATATTTACATACAAGTATTGCCTAGGTAAATATAAATTTAAGGATATGCATATCCACAATGTACAAACTGGTGATTTTTTATTTTATTTGGTATGCACCCAACAGTACTTATGTGATTATAGGCACAGGCAGGCATATTAGCACATCACGGAGTTTCTGAGGAGGACTAATCGAACATCTGGTTAATCTCCTGAACATCCTTTATATGCATGGATTAAAACTGGCTTTGCTACCTTGGCATCAAAGTGGTTTGGAGTATGCTCCTTCAGTTCAAAGTGTTTTGATTTTAATGAAGAAAACACTCAACACAGTCTTTTGGAATGGTTTTTGTTTTGAAAATGTACACTGAGTGTTGTGCTCATTAAAATGAAATTACTTTGAAGAATTACGTTCCCAGACACTTAGATGCAGAGGAAAGTTAGTAGGTTTAAATGTAGAGGAAGAAGCTGATCTGAGAAACATATCTCCAGAAACATATCTCCAAATTAATCTCTTCTTATTGGGCAAAAAAGAAATGGATGAAGAAGACCTGTGAAGAGACTTACATCATTACCTTTGTGGAAGAAGAATGAATGGTTCTTTTAAGGGTACTATGGTTAGTGTAGTGTGAGCAGAAATGGAAAAGACCTGAAAGAACACAAAGATGATAAAAAAGTATAAAATTAAGAACACGCAAAGACAGGCAATAGAAATATTTATTAAAGGGAGATAAGATGTCTTCTGATTTATCAGAACAGGAAGGAAAGGACTTCATGAATTATTTGTCATGTAAGGAACTGGAATTCTCTTTCCTGCCTCAAATCTACTTTGTTTTTCTGTCTCAGATTCTGCTGTGAGATCTTTATGTGTAGTGGGTTGATTATGTGACCAAAGTAATCCTTCTGTATTCATTTATGAGTGCTCTTAATACATTCAAAGACAGTCAACTCTGTAGGTCCTTGGCCAAATCACTGACTGGGGACTTAGAGAAGAAAATACTGTTACAGTTGAGAAAATACAGGGATATGTTAAAGAGAGTGAAGTGCAAAGAAAAAGTAAAGATAGGTAAAGATAAAGAGGAGAAAAAAAGACATTTAAAGAAAAGGTGGGAAAGATGGTAGAAATGGAGAAAAAACAAAACAAAAAATGAAAGTATTAAGACGAAAGAGATAAAAACAGCAGGGAAGGAACAAGGTCTAAAACAACAATAACAACAATAATAATAATAATAAAAATACCCAAACCAGGAAAGGAGAGAAAAAATACAAAGTTAAAGTAGTCAATCTCATCAATAAAGTAGCAGAGCATCAGGCAGAACAAAAGTAAAATGCTATGAAATCATTTTGATTTATGACATGAGAAGTAAAAGAAAGAGGGAACAAAAATAGAGAGACGAGCACCACAGGAATTTCTTCTTTATCATGTTTCCACGTTGCATTTATTTTCAGGTATTCTGTATCTCAGATTCCTATCCCTCCCATTCCTCATTTCATTCTTCAATAAACTGTGGAGACAGCTCTTGCCAATTTTGTGACTCTCAGTAAAATGAGGTCTAGCTCTATAACAACCCTCTCTTTCTTTCACTTGAGTGAGTAGGTCTGGGAGTCCTCTGACTTCAGAAATTGATGCAGCTTATTTTCAGGTTATCTCACAGAAGTGGGGGTAGAATCAGGTAGAGTTTATTGTAGTAACTGGAGGTGTGAAGAACTGAAATTTTAGCCAGTATTATAAAGTGCAGCATATATTGCAGACTTCATATTATAATTGTCTATTTAACAAGTGCTCCATTTTCCCTCAAAGTCTTCAGAAACACAAAGCAAGTGGTCTTAGTTGATTGAGTAAATAAATATGCAGGCAGCCTTATAAAGAAAGGGAGCAGCAGGCCACAATAATTTGTCAGAATACTTTTAAAGTGAGATCTTTGAAGTTATGTTTGTGCTGTGTGTTGATGTACTAAATTAGCTAGCATGTTTTGAAGCCCTAAAATTCCCACATTAAATTCACTTTTTCATGAAAATTTGCTGGCTTTATGTCTAGCTCATGAACTAGTAGCCAACAATCTTGCATTCCAAAACTAGAGTGTTTTTCAGTTATATACACACAAAAGACATTTTAAATAAAAAATGTCTATCCACATTCCACCTTTATATCTTTGAGGGCCAAAAGAGATTTTTCTTTACTTTTGTTCTGGAGAAAAAAATCCTCCTTAGGCTAAGATCTTATATGTCAAATCTCATCTCAGAGTGTATTATAAACTGCTGATAACAAGACTTTTTATTAATGGAAACATGAGCCCTCACTATAATATGGTATCTCTGGTTTCAATTGTGCTTTGCACAATGCAATGTATCTTTAGGAATATCTGATGTAATTAATCAGATAGTGGTGTAATGCAGAATCGAATAAGGAGAAAAACAGGAATTTGTTGTTTTACAGACATGGAGAGGGATTTTATTAGTCTTTTAGCAGGAGCATCTCTTTCCTGGTGCCAGCGGATTAGTGTGTGCTGGTGTATGGAAATTATTCTTCAAAATTCTATTTTTGTCCCTCAGCAGAGTTTAAAGTTGTTCTGGAATTACACAGAGAAGCTATACATGATTAGCACAAAGTAAAATTGATTTAAAATAAATTACTACCACAAATCTCTTTTCACAGAGTTTTATTTTGGCTCTGGCATGAAGGGTAGGGGTTTTTTTCTACATAAAATGGGTTTTATCAAATAAGATTAAAGAGCCATAGAAATCAGAGATGGAAAAATTCTTGTCAGGTCATTTTTTCTATCAATGCAAGAAAACTTTCTACAGTATATTTTTCTAAAACATAGTCAAACTTCACTTTCAAGACCAGAGTGAAGGGCTTCCACTTTTTCCCTTAGCAATTATTGCATAGTTACATAAACTTACTTTTTTCCCAGTACCAATTCTGATTTTTTTCCAGGTTTTTCCCATATCAGTTTTGTTTATCAGTGTTTATATCCTTCTAGGGGTTCTGTACAAGCTTCTGTGTTTGCTTCTTTCAGAGACAAAGTTACACAAATCTGCATCACTCTTTTATCCTTTCCTCCTAAAAGTTCTTTTTGCTGCTAATCTCCTTTGAAATTTTCCCAGTTTACAGGCATGATTTGGCTTCTTCCACTGTAGAGGAGCAATGCAGAATTGTCACTGGAGTTGACAGAGAGGTCTATCACACCCTTGCCTGCTTAAATTGTTCTCTTTTTTTGTAGCATTTGTAATTGTACATGGTTGAAGCCTACCCACACCCCTCACTTTTTCAGAATTATACCAGCTAACTCCCAGCCACTGACTAAAGGCATGGATCTTCAGTTTTTTATAGTCCCTTTATTACTAACCCTTGCAATTTTCCAGCATCTGAGGCACTTCAGCTTGGAGAAAAGATGAGTGAGGAGCAAATAGGAAACAATTGTTCACATCTCCTCTAATATCAAAAGGAGGAACATCAAATGAAATGTCAAAGGGATAAACAACATCATTTCCTTTGTCATGTTGTACATAATTAAATTGTGGAATTCACTATTCCAGCACATTTTAGATTTCATAATAAGCTCCTCCCAAGGAAATCCTTAAACTACTGAAGACTTATGGAAGGTATTATAGTAGAAATGTCATTTTAAACTTTCCCCTCTCTATATTAGTCCTGATCATAGCAGAACCTGGTCAATTACAAAATACTAAATGAGACAACCCAGAGATAATATCCTTGACAGTTTTTTGTTGTATTCTTTTAACTAATTAATACTCAAGTGAATCTCCAACTGATCCTTGGGAAAAACCCACCAACTTCCAGTGTAATTTTTGTTGCTAAAATTAGTCTCAATTTTGCAGGTGCATGAAGCAAACAGCTTTTTGAAAAGAAACATTTTGGTGTGACCAGTTCAGCAGCTCATTTGACACAAGGAAATTCCCACCCCTTACTCCACTCAATTGCCTTTTGTCAGTTTAACATGTAGAATGAGCTAGATGGTTGATTCCTGAAAGCATTTAGGTATGTGTGGAAAACTCCATTTTCATCAGCCAAAAGAGACACAACAAACCTCATATGAGAAAAACAGAATATATACAGTCACAATTAATGTAATTATTCTCATGGCTGTTATATACCATACAGAAAATAGAACAGTTGAGTAAAATTTCAACTTCCATTTGAGTCTGAAGGAAAACTCCTTCATCCTTGAAAGTTTCCCAAATGACTTCATGCTTCTGAATATATTTCCTCTCTCAAAAAATAACACTGCTGTCATGTCAGGGCAATGATGCAGCAGCCAGGAGGACCTGATCGTACCTAGTGGTGTCAGTGACAATATTGCAAATAACTTTCCATGGCTCAGGATCACATTCATAACCAGCATCCTTTGGTTTTCAAAACTTGCAGGACTTTGCTGTTCCCATGGCAGTTACACACATTTTATGTTTTAGGAGGATATGCTCGGGCAGCACTTGTGCTGCTGTATTTCACTGTATGCAGCCACGCAAAAAAATGAAGCACAAGCACACAAATCTATTTTCCTTCCTATATTAGTTTTTGTGGTAGGTATTACTGAGCCCTAGAAAAATCCTCACTGAGAGAATCCTGTGGTATATGACCTGTTTGATCTTATCTGGTGTGAACTAACAGCAAAATTGCAATACTTGCCTCTCTCTGACAGTAGCACAGCTGAATATTTTGCAGTCTGTTGGATATGTATTTTTACCATGTAAATAGTGATGGAGTTGTCTGGGTGCAAAACCTAATAATCCAGCTATGCCAGGAATATTTTCATTGCAGTCAAGCATACTTAAAGCAAAATACAAATGTATCAATTTTACAAATCACAATACCTAGGAAACAGCACATTTCTTCCTAAATTTTCTATTTTTTCCTTAAGATTCAATGGTATCAGTAATCATTAATTACTGAACTCTAGCTTTAAAATAGCTTTTTCAAACATTTTTCAAAGCTATTCCTGTAAATTTCACCTCATTATCTGTTGTACATGTTTCTTATTTTCTAACCACTAAGCCTTTTCAGTGGTAGATGTGGTCTAATTTTACCTTAAAAGTAGATCATTCCTCATCACAAATGCTTAGATTATCTTTAAATCAAGCCTTGATGATTAAAGACAGCTTCTCCAAAGCTTGTTTTGTTGGTTGTTTTAACTTAGACTGTTCTTTTATTGAGCCTCAGAGTCCTTTAGGCATCAGAGTGTCGACAGTGTTGCAGTAATATTCCTTATATTATTGTGGATTGGAGCATTAAAATTTTACTACAAAACCAGACAACATGTCACAAAGTAGTATAATCAAGGACTCAGAGACCAAACATTTTTCCCTTTTTACAGCTGGAAGACTTGTAAAATCATTCCTTTCAATTTCAGTAAAGCAAAGCAGCTTACTAAAACCTGCAGGTTTGTTAAACCAAATAAAATCAGAAACATTCTTCCTCTTGACTTAGCAAGTTTGATTCTTCTTCACTGAGGAAATTAAATGCAGTGTGAAAAGGTTCCTTCACCATCATACCCTATCATAAAAATTAGGGTTAAACTTCAGCAGCAAGCCTTTTTGAGTATGGGAGTACTTTTTGCTTCCTTAACTGTCCTTCCTGAAGATGAATGTATCTTTTTATTCATTCTCAAGTTTTTTTGGTATTCTTTTCAGCTCTCACAACCTAGCTTCTTCTTCTACATCTCTTTAATCTATTGCAAGCCATTTATTTTCCAACTTTAAAATAAAAAATATATATATATATATATCCCTTCTTTATAATATTTCTGCTTTTTTTTATATAATTTGACTTTATAATTGGTTTCTTTTTGAATCTAAAAAAATCTGTGCTAAATTATTTGTAACATGTCTAAGCAATCATATTCTGTTGCATTTTATACAAGTGGTTACTTCACTAGTAAATCATTCTTGCTTTATATCAGATGCTTTGAATCAGATTTGCCATAAGTTTAAAACAAAGTCATTGCTTTCTCCATTCAGATTGTCATTGCAAACAAACAAGCTGAAGCTATGGCTTCGGCTTGATTTTGCTGTCATTTATTCCATTAAATTCAATGGAGTTGTACCAATGTAAGCCTGATGTAGGAAAGAATCAATTTTTGTAAACTTATAAAAAATCTAAATCATAGATATGTATAGGCATCTGTGTAAAAATGTATAAATATTATGATAATTTTCAAATACTACAGAAAGTATAGAAATATTTTATACACCAACAGGTTTAATTGCATGCAATTAACATGCACATTATGCATCCCAGTAAAATTCAGTCTGGTTTATTTCAGAGAATAAAATATGATGATACTGGTCTAATAAACTATGCGAAGTCACACATTAATCTTAAATTATCTAGATAAAATCTACATCTTCTTACAAAATACCTAATATATACCTGATAGGAAGACAAGAATGTTATTTAGACTCATTAATATGATTTGAATAGTCCCTTTGTTAATAAAAACTCTTTTTTCTTTTTTTTACTGCTTAATAGAGAAGAAAATCACGTTATTCGGACCTTGACTTTGAAGTAAGTTTTACTGAATTATTCCTGAATATTAAAAGTATTTTCCTAAAAATAAATGTGAAGTGTTCATTTTAGCAGATTTTAGCCTTCTGGCATAGTAGATGAAATAGGGTTGTTCAATTGGTACTGTACAGAACATGATGAACAATTCATTAAAACTACTTTGGTGCAACTTGTTTGCAAAATATTCCGAGATCAAACTGTCATATTGCAATATTAACCATCATGATTTCAGTTTTTAAATTCTTTGCCTCTTCATTTTCATCTGGGTTTGGTTTTTTTTTTTTATTTTTTTTTTTATTTTTTTTTCTGGCTATCTACTTAATGAAAAAGTGTGACACTTTTATAGGACAGCTTAAATCACAGCAGAAGTTTGCTTTGTTCAAAAGATTTTCAATAATTTCTTTTATCTTTCTTCAATACTACTTTACTGAAATATGACTTTCACATTCAAGTAGTGATTATGAATGTGTCAAATTTTGAATGATGTAGTGCTGCAAGTGTCAAAGCTTATAGATCACATACTATATAAAAAACTAAGTTCATGTAAGGTTCTTTAGGTTGGATATGCATAATTTCCAACTTAGACCCTGTTGAGTGAGAAGATTTAGTTGTGCTCATGAATGACCATTTTGTTCTATCTCAGTCAGTATGATTAAGTCTCTTAGAGATTTGTTTGAACTTTTTTTCTCTGACTTCTACCCAAAGGAATACAGCAGTTAGTTTTCAAGGGGCTGTTCATAATTTGGGGTTTTCACATAGGTTGTCTATTCATGCATAGAGGTAGTTTGATATAATTCATTATGTGTCTCCAAAGAAGCTGAACAATTATATTTGTATGGAACCTACACATCATGGGCTAAAATTTGAAAGCCTGTGATCAGCACATATCAACCATAACACCAAAAACTCCCCTGTTTGCAATTACCCTAAATATGCTTTAGGATAAATGCATAGAATGGAAGAGGAAAAACATTAAACAATAACGAAATTCTGATGTACAAGCAACTCTAAAATTCAGTCAGAAGTTTTATAACTGTAGTGATATAAAGAATTCTAAACTTTACTGGTTTTGTCATTGAAAAGTAGAAATATCACAATGAGTGCCTTCTCTGTGGCAAGAGATACCAAAACATTCCTCCTGACAGGAGGGATAATCCAACAGGAATATAATCCAACACCAAATAAGCACCAACAATGTACACATTCTTATTTCAATAAAAAGGATTGTCATTACACATTTTCTCTTGACTCATGTGCTTTCACAGAATCACAGAATGGGCCATGTTGGAAGAGACTACAGTGGGTCACCTGGTCCAACTTCCCTGCTCAAGTAGGGTCATCCTAGAGCACATAGCACAGGATTATGTCCAGATGGCTCTTGAATAGCTCCAGTGAGGGAGACTCCACAACCTCTCTGGGCAGTCTGTGACAGTGACACCTGAACAACAAAGAAATTCTTCCTCATATTCAGGTGGAACTTCCTGGGCATCAGTTTCTGCCCTTTGCCACTTGACTTGTTGCTTGGCATCACCAAGAAAAGCCTGGAAACCTCTTCAACACCACCTTTTAGATACTGATAGATAGGGTCCACTATCTATCAGTATACTGACAGTGATAGGGTCCACTCTCAGTTGTCTGTTTTCAAGGCTGAATAGGCCCAATTCCCTCAATCTTTCCTTGTAAAATAAGATGGTCCAATCCCTCAGTTATCCTTGTTGTCCTCCCCTGGACCTGTTCCAGGAATTCCATGTCTCACTTCTACTGAAGATCCCTGAATTGGACTCAGAACTCCAAATGTGGCCACACCAGGGCTGAATAGAGGGACAGGACCAACTCCCTCAACCTGGTGGAAATGCTCTTCCTAATGCACCCGAGGTCACAATTGGCCTTCTTGGCCACAAGGGTACTGCTTGGTTCATGGACAGCTTGCTGTCCACTCAGACTCCCAGGGCCTCCTCTGCAGAGCTGCTTTCCAGCAGGTCAGCACACAGTCTGTCCTGGTGCAGGGGGTTATTCTTCCCCAGGTGTAAGACCCTGCTCTTTCCTCTGTTGAATTTCAGACAGTTCTTCTCTGCCCACCTCTCCAACTTGTCCTGGTCCTTCTGAAGGGCTGCATAGCCCTCAGGAGTATCAGCCACTCCTCCCAGCTTTGTGGTGCTGCTTATTTACACCTTTTTCTTAACTTGTTTGCAATATTCCATGGCCTAGTGTTTTTGGAATTACTATTAAAATGCAGGAAAATATATTATGCAGGAAAATATATTTTTTGTGAAAAGAGAAAGGATGGGACCACTGGAAGTGAGTGCTGAGGAACTGAGAGCAGCAGCAATACTGTGCCAGTTGCTACTGTGTTTTACAAGTATTGATGCAGACTAACCCCATCTCACCCCCAGCTTTATGATTCTTCTGATTAAGTCTGTGAGCTTTCCTATATCCTTACACATAGCATGGCTCTCTAAGGTAAAATAAAATAAAAAAGCCAAGAAGTATTGTGATAGTGTGGTGTGGCCAAAATGCTGCTCTTTGGATATCCCAGAGCAGCTTGACTGCAAAATGGAATACAGTCTGGAGGTCAAGCCAAAGGGATTGAACTTACTACTTAAATGTTTAACATTTTCTCTGCTTTGTCTGTGACCAGTGCCAGCTGGCACTCTCTGAGACAATGCCCTTCCATATTTCTGAGGAAATCATAGAATGACATGGATGTGGTTCTGAAGGTATCATATGTTAAGTATGCAGTGTGGACAAGGGTGGGACAAGTTTGGCTACCTCTGTCCTTTTCCTTTTAACACTCTGAAGGATCTATGCCCTCAACCTTTCACAAGTCTCTATATACATTCAAGACAAATACTCAGGCTATGTCTACCTTAATAAATTAGATATTTGAGGTAATATTCCTGGGTTCCAAAAATGCCAGCTTTTATATGGATTAACTTTTAGAGAGACCTTCACTATTTTATCTGGACCGCCCTTGTCTCTCCAAGAAGTTCTTGAATGTCATTAAGGGTCTCAGTTCAATCTGGCTACCATTCACAATAGACAATTTGGTTTTAGACTTTTTATCTGGAAAACTAAGAGAATTTAATAGAATTTACTATTCATGGAGAACACTCCATGTTAGATGTTGTCAGAGAATACTCTTGGACATGTTTGACTTATTACTACATACTCATGGTTTCATACTGAAAAAAAGAAAAATAAAAGACTATTCTAGTGGCTTCCAATGGAACATTCACCTTAATATAAATAATTTGAAATAAAAACAATAAAAATACATTTAAAAAAATTAGAAAGGCCATTTTTCTCCAAGAGCCACAGAAAAAACACAAAGCCAGCTGCTATGCAATGTGAACACAGCTAGACTAAGACTATATAGCACCACAAAATATTCTCTTTCTGTTATCCTCAATACATGCAGAAATACAGATGTAGTTTTAAGGGCCTTTGCAATGGGTTATAAATAATGGAAGTCCTGTGTCTGTGTTGGTTCTGTTATAGAAAACATGTCTCAGTCAAAAGAAAGGGAGAAAGAAAAGGATGACATCAGAACTGGCAAGCACTTAGCATAGATCTCAAGCTAGTTAGAGAGGAGGATCTCAAAACTGTGCACCTGTATCTTATTTTCCCTTTTAAATAGCTTACCATTACATTCTTAAATTTTCCCTTCATGTAGGAAAAAAAACCCAGAGTGTACCAACCAGGGCTTAGCCTGTCAGCTGGAAGTATTTCTGCTACATAATATACTGTCCACAGTTAGATTTTATAAAACACTGACTAATCTAGTTGAACTTTGAAGGTTTCTAAATGAACAGTCAACATAAAACAACTTTACAGCTCTTTTCTTGTTATTAATAAAGATAAGTTTGGATTCATTCATGCAGTCTGGTGTCCAAAACATGAGCAAAATTATTGGTCTGGACATTTTGGATCCTTGCTGCCTCAGGCTGTGCTAACCCCAGCTAAGTGTCCTCCAACTCCTGTCATATTTTCTCTAGAGCTGGACAGGTAGCTTTTTCATTAAGTCTCAACACTAACAGTTAGCTGTCAGATCAAATAAAATTCATTCTAATTATGTTGAACAGAAATACAGATGCTGTAGAAATTCCCAGGAGGGCTTTATAATAGGTGTATGCTGGCAATTACAAAAATGTACAGGAGAGCCAAACAGTATTATTGGCATGCATTTTAGGATTCAAGATCACAATTGCCTTTAAATTCTATAACAGAGTCTGACTTTCAGATTTCTCCAGTCACCCCACTCTCTCATTTCTCTAAGCTATTCATTGGATCTACTCTGTTAGCAACATTTATGTCAAATAATTTAGAAAATTCCTTATTGCCTTGATCCCCAGGATTCAGGTAATCTCTAGCTCTGAGGGAGAGCAAGGATACACAGAACAAGTGTGAACACTAGACTCTCCTTACCACAGATCAGTTGGCTTTCACCAACAATAATGCTAAATTGATCACTGCTGGAGCTACGTTCTTTCAGAATGTCATCTGCCATAGCTATTTATTATAATAGTATTATAATCCACAAAAGTTTAAAATCATTCTCTTACTAATCTGAAGACATCTCTTGAAGGCAAAGGTAAAAAAATATGCCTGCAGGGAAAAATTATTTCCTGTTCCCACGTTTGGCAACTATAACATCTTGAAAAAACAGCATGTTTCCATTAGAGGGTTGGGAAGGTATTCCCCCATCTGTTCTTTAAATTTATCTGCTTTGTACAAGATTTGAGAGAGAACATTTTTACCTGTGACAATGTAGAAAGTCTCCAAGGCAAATTAAATTACTTGGTAGTTGTGATGATGATGATGATGATGATGATGATATTGTTATTTATGAGACTGACCACAAGTCATAGATTTACTGAATAGCCTCGGTTGAAAAGGGGCTTAAAGATGATTTAGTGCTAAGCCACAACCACTGGCAGAAGCACCTTCCACTAGACCAGGCTGAGCCTTATTCCACGTGGTCTTTAACACTTCCAGGAATGGGGCATCCACAACTTTTCTGGCAACCTGGTCCAGTATCTCATCACCTTCATCATAAAAGCCTTTTTTCTATATCTAATCTAAACCTACCTTCTTTCAGCTTAAACTCATCACCACTTGTCCTATCACTATATGTTCTTGCAAAAAGTCCTTCTCCAGCTTTCTTGTAGGCTCCCCTTAGGTATTGCAAGGCTTCTGTAAGAGCTCCCTGAAGTCTTCTCATTGCCAGGCTGAACAGCCCCAATTCTTTCAGTCTGAATTCATAGGAGAGGTCCTCCAGCCCTCTGATCATCTTTGTCACCTTCCACTACACTCACTCCAACAGGACATGGACCTTATGTTAGGAACCACCAAGCTGAATACAGCACTGCTGCTGGGGTGTCATGAAATATTCATGAGTATATTTGTCTTGAGTTAGAGACCAGCTAAAGCTCTATCATAAATGAAAAAGGGAGCTGAGTACAGAGCTATGTTTGAAGTTCTCCCCATCTTGCTGACAGCCATCCACACTCTGAATCCTTTTCTGTGAGCAGGTGATCATCAGAGTAATGCCAAGTCTCTTCAAAACACACTCACTATCTGACTTAACAGTGGGGGCGGCAGAAATGAGGAAGTGGTGTCAGCTCAGCTTGCCCACCTTTAGGGCGTGGGGCACAAGAGTTATGGAACCTTCAGGAGACACCACAAGAAGATGTGTGTCTGCAGCTTGGTGGTTAACCCTGGTGCTTCTGGCAGGGATGCAGCATCAATGGGCAACCGCAAGGCTGTGCCTAAAGAACAAAGGGCAGCAAAAGTTCAGTTTGCATCCTTTTCAGATCTTGATGCTTGATACCACAGTCATCCTAGTATTAGTGGTTCAAATCTCCGGCTTTGTATTGTTAAAACTTAGTATTTCTAAGATTAATAAAGGGGTGTTGTCCACATTGCCCGTTTAATAGAGAAAACAGAATAACACACTGCAAATACCTTGTAGGTTGTTTTCTTATAAAAGAGAAAGAGTTATCCAACAGAGCATATTTTCTAGAAAGGAGATAAGGTGGTGCTTTCTAACCAGAAACTTAAAAGTCTAAAAATTGAGAGTTAAACTTGGAAATCTAAGTTGCTGCACCTTCAGTTCAGATTGTTCTTTATAAGCTGTAGGGAGGGAGTGGGTGTCAGTGGGTAGGAATTATGGAATGGAAGCCAGGAAAACACAAAGTAACCAAAAGATCCATGGGTACATGTTCATACCAGTCATGCTGCTATTAAGAATAAAATGTAAAGATTTTTTTTTCTGGCAGACTTCCCGGTGCAAGTATTTTATTTCTCCTCCCACCTGCTTCTCCTCAGGAATAATGTAATGAACTGAGTAAGACATTTGCATTATTCATATTTGCTATTTAATGACATCTTGGGTACACAATTAAGGAAAAGATATATGAAAGTAGCGTTCTCTATATTCCCAACTTTCTACTAAAAAGCTCCAAATGGAGATGTTTCACAGCCTTATGTTATTTCCTGCTCTTTAGAGCTAGTTTTAACACACCAAAACTGTTTCATTCCCATGACCATGTCTCCTTATTTAAACCAATAATAGTCTTTGAGATAGAACCTTTTTTAAAAAAACTTTATGTATATGAAAATTGCTATATACTCCTGTCTACCATGGCATCAATATCTTAAAAGAATCCCTAGGAAGTCACTTAAGTGGAACTCCCCTCATAAATTTAGATAGCTTTATCTAGTTAAATTACCTTTTGCAAGGAGTTTATTACCAAATACTGCAAAAGGTTTTCCCTTATTCACCCCACAACTCAAGTTAATAGGTCTTTAATTGCTGATGTCTCATGTCTCTTTTGTGAGACATATTGCCAAACTCCTTTTCTGAGAAGTGAACAAATTCTCAAGCTACTGTGTGGCTGTATTAAGGTTAATATGCATATTACAACATAGCAGTAGAAATGCCTGGCTAAAAGAGCAGCCACATTTCATGAAATCTCTAAAGGTATAATGCAAATGAAAGATAAAGTTGGCATTGATGAAGGAATATTGAGAGTCAGCTATTGTGACTCCATTTCAAAAAATACTAAGTTAGATTTGGCAGGGGTGTAACTTCATGGAAAGGGTCACACTCAGGCACAACATACATAAGTTTGCAGGGTTTCACTCACAACTCCAGGGAAAATCAGGCTTTACACAAAATCAGGACTTGCACAAAGGCCTGTGTCCTGCACCTCATCTGTCAGCTTTCCTGGCTGCTACCTTGGCTATAATTCAAGTTCAAGTTACAAATCTTAAGAAAAGCAAAGCCAAGCCCATCCGCTGTTGGACTGATGTGAAGCATACTCAGACCCTCCCAGCCGCAGACCATCCAGACCACAAAACCATGAGACTGGTCAAACATTAAGCAGACTTCAGCTTGCTCCAGAGGCTGCTCTGAATCCATAACCCAGCATGAATTCCTTTGAAAACAGCTCTGATGGGCATAGTTTAGAATCTAGGCTTGAAAACATGCTTCACTCTCCAAGTAGCTGCCCAGGCAGATACATGTCTGAGGCCTGTGCACTGAGGTGTGAGTATTGTGGGGACTCTTTGGGGTCTCACTCTCTTCCACAGGAGTGCCATAGAATTCCTTTCTGTGGAATAGTGCCCTTGGCATGGGCTAGAGTGGTTTCCAATTTCTTTGTCCATGAAATAAGAAAGCAGGTAAAACTGAAAAAACGTGCCTACTTTTCTCAATATGAATGCAATTTCATCTGCATTTTATGATGATTTGAATGACAAGAAGATGTCTAATTAAAAAGACATAACATTTGGGGATTTTCCATTTTGAGCCAAGATTTTGTGAGTTCAGCATTCTCATAAAAATTATTCCAACAGGAACCACTAAAAAGTGCTCTTGCTTTCCTATAGGAATTAAAATATAAGCATCCACACTGAAAACAGAAGTTCTAGAAAATATTCTTGATATGCAAGAGAAATATTCTTCTGAGAAATTGCCATTATTCTCAGGATACTTCCAAGCTAGCATAAAAACACTGGCCCCTAATTTCAGCAACTCAATAAATGTAGGGTTAAAACAGTCTCTTGTATGAAGGAAGAACTTTAAATGCAGTGGAGAGAAAGGCCAGGGCAATTCACTTCCATTGTTCAAATCTGTAGGGAAAAGATGGCCCTGCCAAATCCAATTTACTTTTATTATGTTGGAAAAAGTAATGCTTCTCTTAAAAAAAAAAAAAAAAACCAAAACAGATTAAATTATAAATATAAGCAAGTATATTCCATTTTGCAGAAGGTCATGCATACAAGAAAGAGGCATATGGAATTGTTTCAAGAGTTAAATCAGAAATTTCAGACTCTGGACAGATTTCGGGATGTACCAAAATCAGGCAGTATGGTAAGTGTCCTTCTATTATATTTAAAATATGGTGAATCCTAAACAACAACAATGAAACAAGAGCTTTTGACTTCAGTACATTTCCCAGGAAGATCTCACCTTTACGTACCTCAGAAATGAGAACCGAAGCTGTTTTCAGTAATCCAACCTATGACAAGACTCATTGCATTCTACAATAGACGATAACTAACTCACTAACATCATTATGGATGACAAGTAATTGAGCTGTAGGGAATACATTTCAAATCTGTATGTGCCTACTGTGTCTAAGGGCCTTTATACAGGGAAAACAGCTCACTGATATAATTTGATCAATAAGGCTTTTCCTCTAGCTAGGCAAGGAGATAATAAATTAGATATTACAAGCAAGTCCAGATAAATGTACCTATACATGCAATTGTCCAGAAAGCACACTAGAACTCTGTAATGCCATGTCTTTTCCATAATAGGTTTATAAATATTTACCATGGGAAAAGCAAAAATTAAATCATCCTGAGCTGAGGCTGCTATCATCGTTATTCAAATTTATACACACACACTCATACACACATGCATAACACCCTGACTACATCTGATAACGAGAGCAAGGAAATAGTTGGTTCTTCCTAATTAAAACAGCTAATTTAGTCTGACATATTTTTATCAGTAATATTTTGATTACTAATAATTTTATAATGTGAAAATTGTATATTAAATGGAACTGAGCTAGAATCATTGTATTCTATAACTTTTTCAGAAGAGCTACTCTCAGACTTGAAGAAGAGGTATTAAGCAGATGTGAGGCCAATGGATTTGCATCATTTACATCATCTTAATCCAGCAGAAATTTAGCCCTGATTCTTTGATGAACCTTTATCTGTGATATGTGTTATTCTGTATCAAGTTCTTACTCACTCCCCCTTTTGAGATCAGCTGACGTGTAAAGTTTTCATTTGTCTCCCTACTTGAGATTTGCTATTCGCTTGAGAATTGCTATTTTTGAATTAATTCAAATCTCAAAGGGAATCTCAGTGGAAGAGTTGTGTTTACTCTGTTTCACATTGGTGCTGTGCTTTTGGAAGGTCTGCTAATTAAAGCTGCCTAGAGGGATGGTCTATTTGTGATACAGTCAGAGAGTGATCCAGGTACCTAAATATAGGCATCTCAGGCTATTTTAGAGAGAGGTCTTGGTTTACAGCACAGTACAGGCAGCAATGATACAGGACTCAAAGGAGACCTGCACCTCTTATGAAAGACAGTTGGAGATTAAGCAGAAAGTCCAAAGGCATCTTAGATGGTGCAAAAATATTGGATTTTAACAACTAAATCCCACTCATCATGTTACAGCAGAAATCTCTAATTAAAATGGTCCATAAAGCCTTTTACCTTATAAAACCTAGCATTAAAAAAAAATAAAAAATCATTCTGTAGAAAATAACCACCTTTCAGTCTGTTAATCCTAATTTACATGAAAGCCTGTAAGGCAAGGTGGCTCTCACAGTATTTTCAAGGTTTCTGTCATTCTGCCATGCACCTGCCACAATTTAAAATCCCGCCGGCAGTCTCTGTTTCAAACCACTCCATATTTCAGGCAACAAACTCTTCTCAGTTACCTTCCTTTCTCTTCTCCCTCTTTTCTACACTCTTCTCCCACTTTTCTCCCACTCTTAGAAAGATGTCTATTGGTACTGGATCTCTCAGCCATTCCTCACACATTGGTTCTTGTGAAAGAAAGGGCTTAGCTGGCAGCTCAGGTGAGGAGCCTGCCAAAGTGTTGATTGTTCACAGAGAAAGAGTCGCAGCAGTGCCGAGCACCCGCCAGCCTGGCTCCCTGCAAAGCCATTTCCCCTCTCCAGCTTCTGTGTCTCATGAGAGCACGTCAGCAACCAGCTTTATAAATGGAAACTGCATTATTTCATCCTTGATTTTAATTCTTCTTTCTTTGGTCTTCAGGAGAACTCAGGACCGAGCAAGGCTCCATGGGACAGTTTCAAAACCACAGGTGACTACCAACACTATACAACGATAAATGTATTAGACACAGAGGCAAAAGATGCTTTAGAACTCAGACCAGCAGAATGGGAGAAGTGTCTGAACTTGCCTTTAGACGTGCAAGAAGGTGACTTTCAAACAGAAGTTTAACAAAAATGAACTGAACAAAACAGAAACAAAGTAAAAATAATTCATTGCACTGACAATAAAAAGACTTTGGGAATCCTGACAGTCCTGACACTCCTGTCTGAACATTGCAACTCCTTTATGTCAGGCTCTTCCTGTGCCAAATGTCAGTGGTTTTTTTCGTACAGTATATTCCCACTAGTGCAGCTAGTGGAGAACCAGGTGTACAATTCTTACCATCGTGTGTTGTAAGTACCCGTGGAATGGATTTGTAAGGTAATCTTTATAGATAAACCTCAAGCAACGATTCATGTTGTAACAGCTTCATTTGGTTTAGTTTTCAAAAAACTTCACCATGAAGCACAATGTATATATTTATGCAGTTTTTAAAGTTTATAACAGTCTGTTTGGCCATTACTACACTTTTTACTTTATAATATAAAAGCAAAGTTTTTGTCATTAAATGAATGTCTGTTGAGCTACATTCTTCATTGCTTTAAATGCAATAAAGTAATAATCTCACTTTTATATGAATAATATATTTCACATCTTTATTATTGCAGTTTTCTCTGGAAAGCTCAGAACAGCTTTCTCTGCTGCAGCTGTGTATAAAATATTTAAAATGTTGTATGGTGTAAATAAACCTTTGTCTACATATCAGTTTCCTAGTGCATTTTATTCCATATTGTTTCTCTTAAATTTTAATATTTATAAAATTTTCTATAAAACACAAATACTGAATACGTATTTACAGTTTTGATAGCATGTTGTATGTAGTTTCTGCAAAAAGTTTCTAAAGCATATTAGTAGGTTTGTAGCCATTCTGCATTTTCATAGGTTGGTTTTTTTTTTCTGACAATGTGCCATATAAACTGGACTTGCCAGAATACTATTAAAATTTTTCTGTTTTATAATTTTTTTTTTCTAGTTGTAGAAAGACAAATAATGGAAAATAAGTTAAGTTTCAATGCACAGCACCCAAAGAAAATGCTGGCTTAGAATCATTATATCTTGTGCATGGTCTTCTTGTTGTATAACAAAAAAAAATTTCAAAATTAAAAAGTTCCTAAGTATTTTATATTTTTAAAAAAAAAAGCCAAAACAATGAACCAAACCCAGAAAAACTGAGTCGGTTGCATCATAAATCACAAGGAGACTCATTACTCTTTGTATTGAAAATACAGTTAAAGAATTAGGAATAGAAAGATTAAATCTCCTTTTCCATGCATAGAATCAAAACCAGATCTTCAAAAATCTCATTTACAGCATATCTGTGGGGAACATAGATGGAAGGATATCTCAAATCTTCAGATGTCATAGTCATTTCTAGAAAAAAAGTTTCAAAAACTACTTTGGTTTCTGCTGTACAGAAGTGAATATGCTGCAGCCTACTAGCTGGAGACATCTTAGAGAGGAAGAAAACATGATCACCAATCTGCTTAGGAAGAAAAACGACAAGAATAGATGCTTGTGAGTGAGAACTTAACCCAGAGAATTGGAAGAGGAAGATCAGTATCCATCTGTTAAGAGAAAAGTTCTTAGGATCAACCTTAGGACCAATCTTCAGAAAGTGTTCCAGTTTGACAATCTTTTCTCCAGGCCATAAAGTATTTAAGCCACAAAAAGGAGCCTGACTTTGCCTGCTTTGAGTGAGTACCTCATGCTGAAGTGAAGCCTTCTCTAATCTAATGCCTCTAAATTTTTAAACAAGTAAGAAATAACTGGCCACCAGCCACTGGTCCAATAACTGGTTTAGGTGCCTAGAGGTTAGATGATGTAATACTATCACCCTCAGTAAGTTTGCAGACAACACTAAATTGGGCAGGAGTGTTGATCTACTGGAGGGCAGGAAGGCTCTGCAGATGGATCTGGACAGGGTGGACCAATGGATAGAGGCCAACAGAAAGGCTGAACAAGGCCAGGTGCCAGGTCTTTCTCTTGTGTCACAACAATCCCAGGCTGTGCTACAGACTCTGGGCAGAGTGGCTGGAAAGCTGCCCAGCAGAAAAGGACTTGAGGGTGCTGGTGTCAGGGGCTGAGCATGAGCCAGCCTGTGCCCAGGTGGCCAAGAAGGCCAATGACATCCTGGCCTGTGTCAGCAACAGTGTGGCCAGGAGGAGCAGAGCAGCGATTGTGCCCTTGTACTCAGCACTGGTGAGGCCACAGCTCGAGTCCTGTGTCCAGTTCTGGACCCCTCAATTTAGGAAGGATGTTGAGGTGCTGGATCATGTCCAGAGAGGGGAAACAAAGCTGGTGAAAGGTCTAGAGAGTAAGTCCTGTGAGGAGCATCTGAGAGAGCTGGGGTTGTTTAGCCTGGAGAAAATGAGGCTCAGGGGAGACCTTATCCCTGTCCACAACTGCCTGAATGGAGGCTGCAGCCAGGTGGGGCTCTCCTCCCAGACAACCAGCAACAGGATGAGGAAGTGCATCAGAAGATGCTCCCTTGCATCAGGGAGGTTAAGGTTGGACATCAAGAAGAATTTCTCCACAGTAACAGTGGTTAAACATTGGACTGAGCTGCCCATGGAGGTAGTGGAGTCTCCATCACTGGAGGTGTTCAAGGAACAACTAGACGTGTCACTTAGTGCTGTGGTTTAGTTGACAAGGTGGTGTTCAGTCAAGGTTGGACCTGATGATCTTGGAGGTCTTTTCCAACCTTAATGTTTCTACAATTCTATCAGTCTATACTGTGATACATCAATAAAAGAGAACTGGCTGTTTTTCAAGAGGCTGATGAAGAAGGAGGCAGATGGCAAGGCTGGCTATGCAGCCTCCTAAATTTCAGTGCACCAAAAATCTCTCACTACATACAACAGAAACAGCACATTTTTTAAGGATTTCATTCCATATGGTAAAAAGTCTCAGAACATGTTTTAGAAAATTTCTAATTTTTGAGTCCAAATGAGGAAGCTTAGAATCCAGATATAAGCCTGAGCATCCTCCTTGACTGATCTAAACAGAATGCAAATCCTGAACACCTCGGTATTTCAATAACTGTAATGCAGAAATTATTTATATAAGTTTTATATCACCTAACTCCTGTTCAGTGGTGGTCTAGTTACAACTGTAGAAAGCTTAGGGCAGACTGCAAACTTACCCAGGAAATATGATAAATCAGTTTACACTCAATACACTGCTGACCCAGTTGTGCTGTTATTAATAACCCAGTGGATTCAGGTTTAGCATTAGCCTGGGTGTTTATGTATCACACGGCAGTCACAGATGTGCTTTCCGTGTAAGAGCAGCAACATTCAGTGCCTCTTTATTTAGAGTTTGTGCTGCTCTTAGCAGAAAATGCTAGGCATTTTTATTTACTTACGTATTTCATATTTAGAAAGAAAAAGCATGCTGAAACCCATTATATTTGCCTCCTGATTTGACTGCTTGCTATTAAAACAGAGCTTGTTTCCTATAAGCAAGATGCCACTCATACTTGCAGTTTCTGCTCAATGTCTCTGAAATGATAAATGTCAGACTGAGCCCAGCAGGAGAGTACAAACTTTTATGCACTGGCAGAAATGTTGATAAAGCACTGAGCAGATGTTTGGCAGTATATTACATGCAAATAAAAATTAAGTCAGGACTCCCTAAATCATACTAGACACAGACATGACAGGGGGCCCTGCATCTGCCTGCCAGCTAGTGCCACTCTGCATGGCCTGGCTTCCTCAACTGGGGTCCAGCTGCTGCTACAGAAAGGTTCAGGTGTTTGAGGGTGGCTCTGGTGTTCGAGGGCTCAGCCAGTGTTGCTGTCACTAGCAGTAAAGGAGCCTGAGGCAGCTGAGCTCAACCCAGAGTTTACCCAGAAGCAACTCAAAATACATATTCCCTAGATACATATACAAGAGGCAAAAGTCTTTTTTATTAAAGATTTTTCTCAACAGTTTAAATATATATTAGCAGTTGTATAAAACCCTATGCAGTTCCTCTGTCTCCTTCTTGCATGCATATTCAGGGAAAGATTTCTTTTTCTGGCAGGTTAATGCTAAACAAAATATGGCCTGGATTTTTCAGTGTCAGGAAGCAGTGCATACAGGAAATCTAGCTGAGCAGCCAGAGATTACCCAGACAATAGTTCATCATCTCCAGGGTTTCAGATCCAAGGCTGTGTAAAGGCTGCGTTGCTACCAAAATTATTTGCTATATAGGCCTTTGACAAAGTGAGAAATTTGGTGGTAAACTATGAATTAGTCACTATTAAACTTCAGCTTATACTCTACAATATCACTTGGAAATAAGAAGGGAGGAGAGCGTAAGTGATGCTACAAGGGATGAGAGGTAAGATAGCAGTGCTGCCATTCTGATGCACCTTTGGAGTACCAGTGGTTTAATGTTGGCATATATTTAATGCTAATGGCTAACTATGATGAAGATTTGGGACAAAAGACAAAAAGAGCTAGAGGTCTTTTCCATTTAACTACTGAGTCTGAGTTCTCAATCAATGTATAAGTGCTCTTGGAAGTGTCCTGACACTCCTTTGAGATCGTCATGTATTTCCATGATGATAAGACATAAATCACCTAATATTGTTTTACACAGGATTAAACTGGGATAATCTCTTTTAAAAACAAACAAAAACAAGCAACGAAGCGAAAAGCATCCAAGCCCCAAGCTGCATCAGGAGAAATGCTAATGCATTAGAGAATGCTTTGGCTTGTCTCTGTTTCCCATAGCTGCCAGAGCAGGTTTAACAAAAGGCCTGCCTCCCACTTGGAAGCAGACATCCAACACAGCATCAGGAGTATGTTTTCCATTTGGGTTATATGAGGAAATATGGAAATCTCTGTTGGCAATCAGCAGATGGAGACATGTACTGATAGCAGACTCAGCTCCTCAGGCATTAGCTCGAGGCTGTGCTGCATCTCTGGATAAGACACCAGAAGTGGTTTGTATGAGCAAACTTTATTTCTCTCCTTCAAAAAAGTGTCATAGGGCTCACTTGTGCAATCAAACCCCTTCTCATGTGCTGAGGGAGGAATCCAGAGAGGTACCCAGCTGAATATGTGGTTGGGAAGCTGTGATTCATTTCTTGCCATGTCTCAAACAGTGCAATGCTGTAATCTTTTCTATTTACTTTTTTAGAAACATCTTTCTTTGCAAGGAAAACAGAAGTGGCCTCACTAAGAGAAATTCAACTACTGATAAGATAGGCATACCAAACCTAGCATTTCCACTGAAGTCTCCTGTCCATTAATTACAGTTGTAAGATAAAGCAAGAGCCATTTATCTGCTTTGACAAAATTGCCTCTTAAGCTGCACTGGACCATCCTGTGGCACTGAGTTATTCCAATTAACTATGCTACAGTACTGAACCTCTTGTTTGTTCTTCTCTGGTGTCATTTTATACCTCATTACTTCTTATGAGGAACAGTTAATAACCTTAACCAATTAAACTTCCTCCCTTGACTATATAAGTTGCTGCTATTGGCCCTAGAGTTACCTCTTTTTTCAGGATTACAGTCCCATGCTCAGTTAGTTTCCATGTATAGAAGTCCATCCCTGATTTCAACTATCCCTATGTCCTTAAAGCTTTTACAAGTCTACTAAAGTTCTTAAATGAGTTCAGTAAATCCATAACTCGTTAGGGTATTCCGTTTGTTTCATATAGAAAAAGGAAAAACTCAGCAAAGAAGCTTGTAAAATTCCCTTTTATTCAGTAGAAGAAAACAAAAACTCAGAAATACTTAAACATTCACTTTTTTATCTAACCATTTAATGGAAAAGGCTATCACCATCTCTTTGAGCAAGAAATGGGCACCAGCAGCCTCTCTTAAGTAATTCTCTTGATGAGTATATTGATTTTTTTTTTTTTTCTGCTGCTCCTTCTCCCTGGAAACATGAAGGCTGACTTTCTTCCTTCAGTTGCACTGTTGTACCAAGACTGACAGAGAGATCTCTACAGCACACTGATTAGGTTCTACACTCCAAAAGTGAGCAAGGACTAGGTAAATCCTTCCGGATGGACTAGTAGCTGTTTCCCACACCCTGGAAGTGTGCTGAATTATGAGCTTTCATTTCAGTTTTGGTAAACCTCCTTCCTCTAGCTAGGTGTTCAGAGTGATGCCAGTCACTTCCTGACTCTCTTCTTGAAATCATAGAATGGGCATCTAAGACAGGGAAGGGCTTGGGATCTGCTGCTCATGTTTGCTCCTCCCTGTGACTAAGAGTTAAGGTCCTCAGTAGAGGTGGGGTTTAACAAATGGCTCTAGTCTCAGTGTTTGTTGTTGATTATCTTGGGCAGCTATTGGGAAGCCCAGCTGGAGATGCTTACTTTGCATGTACTGTATAAGCAGATAATGTGCCTTGTTCAACATGTGGAGGCAAGCAGAGGAAACCTAAAGGCACCTAAAGCTTAAATAATGCAGTGCTGACCATCAAAAAAAAAAAAAAAATCCAAGTCCTTTTGTGGGTCAAATCCTTAAGGACTGAAATACTTTAAAAATCTGGTGCTCAGAATCCAATTTTAAAACCAGCAAAAAACTAGTGTCTATGCCTATTATTGGTTGAATGATTTATTGGATTATGTCCCTAAATTTTTGATTTAGGAAATTGCAAAAGGTGATGCCTGAAGGACCTCATAGTATTAAAAACCCCTATAAATTATTAGTTTGTATGTTCAGTTTCTTATTTGGTGCCTCCTTGGACCCAACCACTTTATTTCCTGCTCTTCTCAAGAACTATTTATTAGGAAAAGATTTTGAGAACTCATTTTAATAGTTAGGTTCTTAAATCAAGTGCGAATTATCTATGGTTTGTAAAGACAGATAGAATCCTTTCTATCTAATTTAGAATTAAAATTAAAACATTGTCCTGTCAATATTTCAAGCACAGAACTCATTAGGGCAATCTAACTCTACCTATCATAGCTGTCCAGGTTATTTTTGCAACCTAAAGAAAAAGAGAAGCACCTCTGAAGCCCAGCTACACCCAGCCAGTTCTCTAAGTACAGATTGATTGCACAAAGAATTTAAAAGCCTCACAAGGGCAATAAAATTCTTCTAAATTAAGCAGCAGATTTAGTAGGATTTAGACATCAACTTGTGAGCTAAAGTCTAAACTCCCATTATAATCACTGAAGAATAGGTCAATACAGTCAATGGAGTCTAAAAGCTAATTCATCTTTCCCTTTACTAGAAGAAGGATGCAGTTCAATTTAGGCAGTTGAGATGGCCTACATTTTGTGAAACATTTAACTGGGCATTGCACACTACATGAAAACTTCACACCACACCTAAAATGATACTAGTTTTAACATGGGAAACTGGCTTCAGGGGAAGATTTTGATGCTCCAGTATATCCTGCCTCCAACTGTTACTCCAGAGAGGCATGGGATTATGGGTGCCATATCAGATTTCCCAAATCCTTATGAATGTCAGAGCTGCCCTCACTATCACACAGTGGCACTACTTAATCAGAATCTACCTTTCCTGCCCCTCTTCTGAACATTTATGTCAGTTCATGTAGAGAATTCACCTTCCCTATAATTTTATTGTTACACCTCCAACTCCTGTGTGTGGATTATCCAGATTCTTGTCCTCTTGAGTGGCAAAGGACCACAGCCCAGGACAATTTAAACTGCCAAGTATCAGTAGACTGCAAAAAAGCACATTCTGGAAGATTAAATATGGGTCAGGCAGACATGACGGAATTATGGAGCCAGGCAAATTGCAGTGTTATGCTTTGAGCTGATGTTAGATTTCAGCCACAAATGGTCTGATAGAATATGAATGTTTGCCTGGCACTGCAGTCTCGTTTTTTCACTCCATGAGAATCTCCTAACAATTGGGCAACAGTCAAGCTACTTTTTTTTGTGGACTCTAGCTCCCTGATGCTCTTATTTCTGTTTAGAGAGAGGCCAGACTTGAGGAGCTGACATGTTTAACATGGATACTGTGTGATGCCTTCCTGAAACTCAGAAGGTGGTGGTTCAAACCTTTCTCAGATTTGAGAAAGATCTCTTTCCAGCTTCCTCATGCTGTCTTCTGACCAGAGAATAATTATGCAAAGAAGGAAAGACAATCGCCCCCTCAGAGCACATAAAGCCAGTAGCAGTTAGTCAGTAGACTCAGGCCATGCCATCTGAGAAAAAATTACACACTATAATTGACACAAAAACATGAGAATGGTTTCTCCGTGGCTCCCTTAACAAATTAATTTAAAACAAACCAATTCTCAAGGGAGATTACACAGAAGTAAAAAGGATTATCTCTTACACCATTAAAAACCTCCAATTATCATTGCATGAGAAAGGAGGGAATAGTATTTTTTATTATAGTCCATCCCTAATCTGTGACACAAATGGTCACTTTCAGGTTCAATATGGAATATATGAAAAAAAAAATAAAATCTCTCCACTAAGAAAATAAGAGATTATAAACTTTTAAAACACCCATGCTTAATTCTTGGTCTGAAATAGCTTTTCATAATTTCAAAAATAGATTCCAAATCATCTGTCTCAGCACCATGTTACGATGACCATATTTTGGGGGCAGTGCTGGTTTTGGCCAGGGTAGTGTTAACTTTCTTCTCAGTGGCTGGCATGAGGCTGTGTTTTGGATTTGTGCTGAATGCAGGGTTGATTAATTATAGAGATGTTTTTTTTATTGCTGAGCAGGGCTTACACAGAGCCAAGGCCTTTTCTGCTTTTTGTGCCACCGTGCTGATGAGGAAGTTGGGGCTGCATAGGAGACTGGGAGGGGACACAGCCAGGACAGGTGACCCAAAGTGACCTAAGGGATATTCCATATCAAATGACATCATGCATCTAAAGAGGAGGTTGAAACCTCTGTTAGACAACCATTTCCTGCATTTCAGTACACCTAAAATCACAAAGCACTGGAGAACTCTGGAAACTTCAATGATCTGAAGACACCATGGAGTTTACTACAGGTATGGAAATCAATAGTACATTTTGTATGGGTTGTTAGCTGGTAAGTACTCCACTAAAAAACCCTGAGTTCTCAGGTCATTTTTTATGTTTTTACCATTTTGAAATTTTGAGTTCAGAACATTTTCTTCAAATCTTGGCCAGCTGTGTGGCACTGTATTAGCAAGCAAAGAGATAAGCAGATAACTTTTTGGAAAGGGGTAGTTTTCTAAAGCTAGTGCTTAAAGAATTCTTTTCTCAAAATAAGTTGTTTGATTTTGAATAATTTGTAATAAAAGGCATCAACCAAAGATTTCTTATTTAAAAAAAAACAAAACAAAAGACAAACAAAAAAAGCCCATGTTCCTGGTGTACAGCTCTTCTGCACAGTGTTTTTGGCCCACTCCTCCTGTCTCTCTGCAGGGCAGTCCTGCTTAGACATACCAAGTACTTGCCCCAGTTTGATGTCATCTGCCAACCTGATAAGAATGCATTATCTTGCACCTTTGACAAAGAGGTTGAATTGGACAGGTCTCAAAAGAGACCCCTGCAGTGCTGCATTTATAATTTGCCTCTAAAACCACAAACTCTCTGGGTTCAACATTTTTTTTACCCATCTGGCTTCCCATCCCTCTACTGCTGTCCTCTTGGCATCTCAGCTTGGGTACAATTATAGAATCACAGAATGTCCTGGTCTGGAAGGGAGCATAAGATCATTTAGTTCCACCACACCTGCTTTGGGCAGGGTCACCTTCCACTGGACCAGGTTGCTCAAATCTAACAAAAATAAGACCTAAACTATCAGCTCCTACAGCCGTCACATCTTCAAACCATCTCACTTCTGCAAGGATGGACCTCCTGAGATAATATTTGGAATTCAACAGGCTGCTGCTCCCATTCTGCTGAAAGACCTCTTCAACTGAACAGGTAAAAGTATTGAGCAAGCAAGATTGTTTGAGGAAACCTGTCTGATTGCAAATATGTCTTTCAGGTAATTAAGTAGTTGCTGCCATACCAGCTGCTCTATCAGGAAATTCTTGTCAGTTTGTATCCACATTCAACTTTATCACACAGACCAAGGACAACAGGATATATTTATCTCTCTTTAATCAGTGTTCTGACTACCTGTGACCTGTACTCTGACTTAGATATTGATTCTAGTCTTTTATAGGGTAAATATTGATACAGTTATAACTTCTATCAAATTTCCAGATTGCTTTTCCATCCAAGATAGATGACTGGGTTTAACATTCATTTACATTGTTGACTAGAGAAAGATATATATTTTTATATTTTTGAAAGTGAATAATTAATGTATTCTCCATTCTTCTAAAATATCTCTCAAAAAATGCTAACCACTTATTAAAATATAATGATAAAAAACCTGTATGCATAATATTTCAGCATGGTAATATATTAATTTTCAGATATGAGTGATCAATATTTTAATTATATTTTAATCTTATTTAATATTTTAATCTTATTTTTTTTACAATAACTGTATTGTGCCAGATTGTTAATAGAAGTTACACTGCTGTGGGAAATGCCAAGGCTGGGCAGGAAAAGCTTTTGTTCAAGTTACCCAGAGCTTTTTTGAGGACAGAGCAGGTATGTACCTCAGGTGATGCTCTGTCCACCACTCCCATCAACCCTCTGTAGGTCTTAGGCACAGGAACATGCGGGCTGCTCAACCTTCCTTTCCCTTGTCTGACAGCAGAGGACAGCACACAGACTCTTGTATCCCAGCCAGCTGCCAGGCCCAAGCAGTGAAGGAAGCCAAGGCAGAAGCGGTGTCACACAGAAGGGATGGCCCAGCAGCAACAGACCTGCCAGTCGCCAGGAGGTTGCTTGGTAATTTTTCCAGAAACTGATTCTATCCCCCAGCTCCTGAGGCGCTGTACACTGCCACCCTCCCATACTGAAACTCCACTAGGAATACAGCCAGATGTGTGCCCAGGAGGTACTTGACAACATGTCCTTCCTCACCTGCACCGAAGTTCATTCACCACCAGCTCTAAAGTCCTGCCCTCAGTGCGGGGACAGGTCTAAACCCATCTCCTTCTGCTGCTCCTCTGCAGAAGGGAGGCAATTAGCAACAGCTGGATGAGAGAAGATAAAAATCCCAGCAGCAGAATATTCTACCACTGTGCACTCTCTTTCTTCTGGCCCTGAGGAGACATGACTGGATACCCTTGCTGCACTGCAGCATGAAGATCCTGTTAGTGCTAGTCCTTATTGTAAAGCATGAGAGAAGTGAAGGCTCTAATCCTTCTCTCAGGCCTAAAATTGCTGAAGGGTTCACATTACCCTCTGCCTGGCACCATTTGGGATGTGCAGCACACATCTGGGATGTGCAGAAGCAAATTGATGGTTCTACCTCTGCCACTGACCTTCCTGCCATACCTTCTTGACAGCAGTACTGATTGTCTAGGTGTAAGAAGAATGGGGAAACAGAGTGAACCGTCTCAGCCATTTAGTGGAAAAAAAAGGAGTCAAATATCCCATCCTTCTTTTTAAAGAATTAAGAATGATGGAATCACTAAAAGCTTTGTTGTGGACTCTTATTTGCTGGCCTACTGCCTGAAGAAAAGTATTGAAAAGATTAAGGTGTCTACAAGAGGAAAAGGAGAGTCTAAAATAGATTGAAGAGGGGAGGACTTAAGTAAGGCTGTTTAAATGGCATTTTTGTCTCAAGAGCCTCTCCAAAAAACCTTTAGCAACTCAGGTCACCAAAGGAATTTCACGACGATCAGAAGCCAAATTATTAAAATTCACTGATTTCCTGGATGAAGGAAGTGACTGTTGCAAAGTTAACTATCATTTCAAAGGGATGCCTCATCTCAGCAGCTGTTTTTTGTGTCCCAGATGTCTATCTGCCCTCTCTGTGAACTGACTCACAGTGGTGTGCTAGTTAGTTCCACTTCTACATCAAAGCTTATAAAATCACCCCCTGTTCTCTCCAGAATGTGAATGTTTATGAAACACCAGCCAGCAACCCCAACTGCAACCAGCAGCACCTATTTTTGAAACCAGCAGGCTTTTTAGATTCATGCTACACATCCACAGCATCAGAGTCAAATATAATGAAAACTGAATTAACCTGAGAAAAGGAAGCCAGCAAGTTCTTCTTGCCAGGGAATGCTTCAGCTTTATTGCAGCCATGTTGTCATCTGTGTCACCATAGATGGGCACAAACAAGAAAAATGCATTCCCTGTTGCCTAAGGCATTCTGGACAGGCAGGAAGGCTGGTGAAGAATTTGTTTTGGTGACAGCTGGAGGGGCCTAGAGGGCTGTCAGCTCTAATACAGTCAGATTGAGGATTAATTCCCACATGCAAGATGCAGGTATAAGCATCAAAATTTGGAACCCACTCAATCAGGAGAGCAGCAGTGTCTGCTCTGGTCAGCAGGGGATGTGTCATTTGCTGTGGTACTCTCTGAAATACACAGGTTCAGGGTTTTCACTTCAGCAGAGTATTCTTGTAAATGAATAAGCTGACTGTTTCAAGTTCCTGAGTATTAGAAAATCCTTCTTTTATGGAAGAACCATAAAAATTTTGCCAAAAAAAAAAAAACAAAACCAAAAAAAAAACATCATTGCAAATGAAATTACTTGAACTGCAGGTAGATCACCTTACCTGAAAAGATAAGCAAATTAGGACAGGTTTTGTTCTTCATAATACCAGATAAATCTGGAATAAATCCATAGGTCTCATCAGAGCTGTCTCTTATTCATACCAGTGTAAGCAAACCAAGAAAAGTCTAGTTAGCTCTTCTCCTATGTAGTCTAAACAGAGATTTGCACATTTGATGTGTATGTAAAGTGATTAAATTTATTCTATCAATCCCTCTTTATGTATATAGCACTGTCACATAAATCAGGAAAATACATCTATACATTTGTTTTCTTTTTCCAGTTTTATAAGAAGACTTTGGCAAGGACAGCCCATTGGCAAGAGGCAGAAGTTGAACTCCAGATATCATTACTGATGTCCCAAATGCCATATGAAACTTTCTGGAAACGTTGAGAATTTCTGTTTTCTTTGGACATTTTTTAAAAGCTTCCCTTTCAGGCAACATAAAAAAAATAATTGTATTACCTGCAGTTAGGGTTCTGACAATTTTAACAACTAGTCATTATATTTTCATAATTGCAGCGTTTCCTAGATACGTTATGTCACAGATACACATCTGTGTAATTTTTCATTGTATGCATTCAGTCTGTCTTAAAATCCAGAAGTGGAAAATAGCACCTCCTGCCTAGCAAAGCTATTACTTTAAGCATCAAGCATTAGTCTTTTCAATATGTGAAATATTGAATATGTGTGAACCTGTAGTCAATACAAACAATTTTATGTGGAGAGTCTGATCCTGAATACAATCACTCAGACCTCAACTGGTAGATTTTTAAGAGCACAGCAAAGGAAGACAAAACCCAGCTTTTCAACTGAACTCTACATCTGAGACATCTTGCTTTGAATCAAAATTGCTATATGCCAAATTTGGATGATTTCAGCTCAAGCTGAGGCTCTCCTTGAGAGGCCGGATCAGTGCATGTGTAATCTGAGAAGCTGGAAGGGAATATATAATGGGGTCCTCTTGTTCTGCAGAAGAATCACAGAGCAGAAGTTAACCCAACAGCCTCCAGTGTGCTGATACTGCAGATTTGAGATGTTCTGAGGGAGGGGAAATTTCACTAGTATCCTCTTCCTTGCTTATATTAATTTTGGCAGATCCTTTAATTTCCTAGGGTAAGTCTGACCAACTTGAAACTATGCCATCCGAACAGATTGGTGCAAGCATGAGGACAGGAGACAACGTACAATAGGTGTGTGAAATGTGCCAAGCTATGAAATTATTTTCTGCCTAAAGCTTCCACACTTCTTAAAGATAGGGCAAGTGCTCAGGAATTGCAGTAAACTTTAAAAAAACTAAAATAAAAAACTAAAAATAGAATTAAACAAAATTTGCTTCCACAGCTGCTGGAGGCTTTCCCTGACCTTTCCATATATTTGTGAGTGTATGTCTTTGCAGAAAGACATTAAGGAAGACATTAAAATGTGCTTTCCTACCTCTTCCATATCTGACAACATTTTCATTATTTTCTTAATTATTCCATATCCTCACAAATAAAGAATAGATGCTGGTTTTCAATGGCTAAGACATGCATCATTTTTGATCTATAAAATCAAAATTCAACTTTGTCCTTACTAAGTGAGTTGGTCTTTTGAAAGAAACTCATTAGTGCATGACCAATGGAATTAAAAAAAGAAATGCATCTGTGCAGGAAAAATTTTGCTCCACAAATAACTCCAGAAAGTCAGATTCCTGTACACTGACATCAGGGCTCTTCACCAAATCAAGTTATAAAAAAGAGCATCATGCATCCCACAGCCAGCTACTCCTAGACTGCTTCAAGCAGAACTGTGAACACCAGGCAAGACACAATCCTCACTGCTACCATGAAAGATACTACTTCTGAAATCCTCCTGCATTTTTCTTTGCCATGCTAATAAATCATCGGAGTGTTTTTAGCAATAAACACATGTATTCTGCCTTTAAAAATCACAGTTTTGCACTCCTGCAATAAATTTCCCTTAAATATATGCAAAATAAAATATTTACTTTCAATATCACTCTCAAAAGTTATTTTTGATTTGTCTGTTTGGCTTTGGATGTTATTTTGCTTTTTTCAATAAAAGAGGACCTAGGTAAAATTGAAGACTTGAAATCTGAATCATATAATGAAAAGCAATTTACCATTCTGCCTGGAGAGAGAAGTTTTCAATCAGTGTGTCCTTCCTGCAATGACTTATGGATTAGAAGCATAAAGGTTCTTGAAAAAGAGAAAAAAGAAAAAAAGAATCAAACTAAGTGAAGATGAATATAATAAGGTGTAGGCTGAGAATAGCACATACAGACAAGAAAACAAATTAGTGGTTCTGCCAGGGAGACTCAACAGAAAATAAAAAAGAGAGTGGTCCTGGGCCAGGCACTCTGCAAGATAATATGATAAAAATTAAAGTAGAGGAGGTACACAACAGAGAAAGACATGGACTCAAAAATAATAGAGAGGTGAGGTAGAAATACAGATGTTGCCAGTCACAGACAGAGCTGAAATTGATTAGGATACAGCATAACCAACAATGCTTGGTTCCACTGGTTGCTGTTGCAACTCATACCTGAAATGCTCATGGCACATATTTCTCCACATCTTAAAATTATTAAAAGCAGATGATACTTCCACGAAAACCACTATCTTTTATAAAATATTTAATTAAAATTAAAAAAAAAGAAAAAGAAAAAAGATACAATATTATTTAAATTTATTACATAAATCACAAAACCTGCTATGAAATTACATGACTGCTAATTGGGAAAGAGACAACCACATGTTTGCACTGGGGGATCCCCAGCCTGTAGCTCAAAACCTTGGGCTACAGAGGAACTCTCTGGTCATTCAGCTTTCAGTAACTATAAATGTATGCACTGCCTGCAGCCTGAGCACGTACAGAAATGTCTTCCTACTTCTGGAACATGCCACACTGGGCACTTACCCTGGTTAAGCCAATATTAAAAGGGTTCCCACGCTGACCATGCCTACTGCACCCTATGGACCTGCTGTTATACTGTGAGCTCATACTGTGTTCAGTTGTTCCCTGCATAAAGATTTAAAAACTTTCAAGTGGGCAATAGAAGACCTTGGTTCCTAAAATCTCTGCAGGCTTATCTGCTCACTCCTGGCAACTGTGAGTACTCTGGCCACAAGTAGTCATGTTCTTTGCAATACCCAGCCCTTGTCTCAGGCATTGTTCAGGCACAAAGCACCTGCAGTAACAGCAGCCTGTCCCCAGAGCTGAATAAAGTAACTCACATTCTGCTGGGCTGATCCAGAAATTACTTGCTGCCATGCAAATAAGGCAACTGGAAGCTAAACAGGGAGCAAAAAAAGCTTAAGGTGAGATTTTGCAAATACATGTCAAGTCACTTCCTTCAGCCTCTCATACCGAAAGCAGTCCTGTTTGCTGAGGGCTGTTCTTGACCTGCCTCCCAAACTCACAGCAATAGGCATATATTGCCATGAGGCCACAGAAGTACTGGTCTTGTTCAAAACTTTTCAGAAGTCTGTAGTAGTCATGGGGATGAAGATCACGAAAGCTAAGAACAGTCATGAAGATAACAGAAGTCATTAACAACAGTGAAGAACGTATCTATCACCCTCTGGACCTCAGAGCTGTGAATAATCAGTGTGGACTTAAATAACATTAATTGCAGGTATGGGGGATTGACTTGCCTGACAATTGTTATGCAGCATCCCTCTTGAACCAGAGGGCACCAAAACTAGGCACTCAAAACTTAGCACAATACAGCACAATTCAATACAATATAATAATTAGTCCCTTTCAGCAAGACAGCTACCCGAGCTCCCTTAGAGCTAATGACGCATGAATTCTTGTTAAATTGACTTATTTTGGATGACCCCAACTATCTTCCAATACCAAGGGGTTTAGAAAGCTTAGCCTGGTGTTCACCTATCTGAATAATATCTTTCAGTCCCATTTCTTCCAGGTCCAAGCCTGCAGAAAAAGGCACTTCTAGTAAGCTTCAAGCAAGACAATACTGCTTAACAAATCTGCTGGGTCTGGTTTGCTTAACAGCTCTCACTTTAGATGGATGTACTGAATCTACACACAATTTGTGAGTGATGAGATTTCTGACAGCTACGACTATTAGAGTCCTTGAATGCTTTGGGAACACAAGTCAAGGTAAGAGGTTGATGTTACTGAATACAGTGCTTTAAAAATGTGACTAGTGCTGAGACATGCACATGAAGGAAGTAATCTACATTAAATTAAAGAAAAGAACCCCCAACCTTTGGTGTAATAACTGTTTATGTACACAGAGCAGAAAAAAAGACATCATTTCAAATTAATATTATTTTCAGCAAATTTTCCACATCTCACAAGAGAACGAAGGCTGACTCCTTGAGTACAGATCCATCATTTGTCATATTCCAAATCTGTTTCCCACATGCTTGCTTTTACTACTCTGAGTGCAAAAACTTAGAAGACTGTATTTTGAAAACCTTTGCAAAGGTGAGGTGAGAGGGGGCACAAATGTGAACAGCTTGCTCTCCTATGACAGAGCAGTTCATATTGCAGGTTACATTTGCAGGAGCATGGCTTGTAGGGTAAGTATATTCCACCTTCTCAGCAGTGGTGAAATGCATCTGAAATAGTTTCTAGTGCCTGCTTTTGGTCCCCCACAGTTCTAGAGGGACGTGGACAAAGTAGAGAGGGTTTCTAAGACATTCAGAAGTCTAGGAGAAAGTGGAGAAAGTCATCAAGACATTCAGTGTTCTAGGGTTCATGATCTACCTCTATGTATGAAGATGACCTCCAGAAACCCTCTCCTACCAACATTCCCATCAATCTCACAAAAGCACAATCCATGATGTTTCTGAATTGCAAGACATTCTTGAGAAAATTGTGGTGGTGTAGGACAGGGAAGATAGTTTCATTTTTTTCACAGATAAAAAAGGGTTTATAAGGATGAGAGTGCAATAAATGTTGAATAGAATCAAAAGATGCTTCAAAAAGTATTTGGGATTAAAGCTTTAAGCTGTAGATGTTTAAAAAATGGTAAGGAATTCTATAAAGTCAAAAGTCAAACATATTCTACAAGTGAGAAAAATGCAAAGGTGTAATCAAAAAGCTGGAAATCATCTCAGAAAAAAATCAAAACACACTCCAATAAACTTAAAGGGTGAGAGAAGTTCATTCAAAGAGGTACAAAAAATAACACAACTGTGTTCCATAAATATGAAATTTAATGAAGAGTTAAAGTTGGAAATTTAAAGAAGCCATAGTAGAAAGAGTGACTTCTTCACAATACTCATCTTTGCATCTCCTTGTAATGGAACCTTTGACCAAAATTCAAATAGGTAATGAAAGTGCTCTTTGTTTCACACAGGTTGAAGCTTCTATGTATTAGACAAAATGTTAAATCAAACCCTTCTGTGTGAAAGCAGCAGTGCCTCTGGCCATTTATGCAATATTTTTCTGAAGACTAATTTTAAAGCCAATCTGGAAATTATATTATATTTTTAGGTGCCTATCATCTACTTCTGGGTTAAACAAAGGACCAAAACACCTGAACAAAGCACTATAATTTCCACTACATTTCCCTGAGTTTTTAAATCTTTACAGAAATTATAGAAGACAGCTATAATTCATAAAGGGAAATAGGTCATACTACAGAATGATTTGCTGCAGTAAATATGCTAAAAACTTCTAAATACATTTATAAGAGACCTGAGCCTTTGACAACATCTGATACCTTAACTACTTAGTATATATAGCACATATATTTTACACAATTTAAGGAGATAATAGAATCCATAGATTTACATTTCCAATTTATATCTGAAGTCAGTAACATTCAGAAAACACTTCAATTTTTCCCAAATCAAAGAATTTTCATAGATCTAACATAATTTAAAAAATATTTTATTTTTTTGTATTTTCTACTGAATTGTGATTAAAAACTTTTAGTAGCACATCTTCAACAGGACTGTTGTCATTTATTTAAGACCAGTGGAAAATAATTCCAAGTATACAAAGTAAGTTTCCCACTAATTTATCTGTTAATAAAATGTTAGTTATTTTTCTTTGGGTAAAGAGGATATATTCAATAATATTAATAATATTTTACAAGCCAAACAGTTTCAATCTCGGCTTCACCTGTCATAAAATCATCACTACATAAAAGAAATCTACATTTTTGATAATGCAAGTACTTGGCTTTTTCCTCTATACCTTTTTTATTTTGCTTGTTTGGTTTTTCCCCCATGCAAAACAGTGTCTGGTTCTCCTATATGGAACAGAATTGGAACACCCAGTGAGTATGACTGGTTTTGATTCTCATTTCCATTCCCCCATCAGGATGCGAAACCATTAGGTAATGACCTCACCAATGTAAATTTAGAAACATTGAAAAATTTAGAAACTATTGAAAATTTGCCTTCCAACTACCTAACTGAATTTCATGCTAGTGATATCTCCAAAGGCTTATTTAGTTATTCTGTCAAAATGAGAAGACCAACTTGATCTCCTCAAATACAAGAGCACTGTCACAGAAGAGAGTTTAGTTAAGAGCACAGACAACTACCATCTCCTTAAGTAGATCCTGAACTGGCAAAGTAATAAGAGAAATACCACCATGAGTTGCAAACTCTTCCATTTCAGGTAACATTAATTACCTTTGAAAATGTTATCTTGCCTTTTAATCTTGAGTCTATTGAAATAAGTTTGTTTTTGCTGCAGAATGGAATGCTGCTCTTTTATGTATCCTAGACCTTCTCAGGATTTCTAGGAAGATGTGCAGAGATATTGTAGTGGAACAAATGCTACGCTAAACTGTTCTTTAAACTCTCACTGTAGAAAAAACTGGTACCTGAGACCACTTCTTGAAAACAGCAATTAAATGAGCTCAGGCACTACTGGTTTTCAAACAGTAAGACAAAAACCTCTGTTGCTATGGGCTCAGGTAAATATGAATAGATGTGAATCATCCTAATGCATTTTTGTTTGCAGCTGTTTTCCGTATTATAATGTCCCAGGAAGATTATTTCCACACAAAATGTTTTAGTCTCAGCATGCATTTTCTCATCAAATTAAATTAAGTGTTTGGAAATGGTGAATATCTGATCCACTCTATTATGGCACAAGTCAGTAGTGAACTATTAGCCAGATAATCACGTTTTTAGGAAATTTTATGTAAACTAGTACATTTTTAAACTGTCTCTGGATGAAGAAAGTGTAGCACTCTGTACCATTGAATGATAGGGGAAGTTTGGGAAACTAGTTATGAGTATCATTAATACTGGGCAAGAATGACTGGCAGTTAAGGCTCACTTAAATGACTGTCTGGAGGAGCTAATGGTCTGAGGCAATGTTTGCTGCTCAGACAGTCATTAAGTATAAGAATCTACCTGACCTGGAGGTCATTACTGCTTACATTAATTATTGCAGTGACGAATACTCCATGCGACTCCCTAAAGTCATTTCTGCATCAAAACCTCTCTCAGGTTTCAGATCTAGGGTGACATCTGGCAGCCTGGAGCAGCATGTATAAACACATTTATTTGAATGAAGATAAAACACCAAATGTTCAAACTGATCAGAACCACCAACTAGCTGGCAGACTCAACCTGTAATTTTGCAATGACCCTAAGCATCCCATTCCACATAGTCACTAATTATTAGCTATAGATCTCCCATACTTAGATTGTTCAAGAATTACTGTGTGTGCATAAGCCTTTGTATTTGCCCAGCCCAATCAGCTTTTTAACCAGATATAGAACTGCTAGTAGCTACATTAAGGTGAAAAGGCTTGAAATGAAGCACATCAGTAATAATTTGAATTACTATTGCTTATCTGACAGCAGAAGCTGTGAACAAACCTGCAAGTCATGCATCTACAATGCCTGCACCCTGTAGGAGGTCTCTGCTCTGAAAAGATTTGAGTTCTTATACAAGCAAAGGATGGCAATAAAAAAAAGTCAGCATTTAAAAATTTGACCTAAAGAGTGATGCTCAGTGCAAGATCTAAGGTAAGAGAGACCTGAAACCCATGTAACCTCTAGAGACTTACTCAATAACTCACACTGCTGTTGGAGTCAGAGCAGAATAACACTACTCAAAACCCTTTTATGAAATACCATGGTCATGGTCAGGAGACTTTCAATTTGCATTGCATTTTGAGTTGTTTACAGTATTACTCCTCAGGTGAACCGGAAGTTCATGTCCTTGGTTCGAGTCCTCGTGTCCTTGGTCACTTATGGGCATCAAATTTTTGATTAGTACTGCTGGCTGAAGTCAGAGAGACTACTCTAGTGAGCAGCTGCTCCCCAGGACACAAGAGGGTTCACAGCCTGGATCTGGAGGGTATGTACCTCAGCCCTTTGCAACAGCTCACTTCTTTTTTACAATGCAAAGCATGGCAGCAATACCATGTAAAACAAAAATAAGGTCTGCTTTCCTTCAGATTAGTTTAAACCATTTGTGGTTTTGGATTCTGACACACCAGAACTAAAGAGTATAAAGATAACCATTACCGATACATTAATTTCTAGAGTTTCCATTTATCTGTTTCCAAGACAGTAGCTGTCAATGTGAACAAGGTCTCTTTATTGGATATAATAGATCAACTGGACAGTTTCTGCAAGAAAATACATGAAAGAACGTAAAAACCTCTTCAAAGGATCATTAATAAAATGATGAATATTCTTTCAATCTATCTCTTCTTTTACAGTAGTCGTATGCACTGCTTGCTGCATGTAGCCTAATGCAAAAATTGTAATGCAAGGCCAGTCTGTTCTTGACATGTTGCATTATAAATGTTTATAAACATCTCCAGTCCTACTGGTAACAGTGTGAGCTGCTTTCCTGAAGTATGTACTGCAGACGTTCAAAAGTGCTACATGACTTAAGGGTTTGACTTTTTATGGCCATGGTGACTGTTACAAGAATATAACAAAGTGTTTTATTAGTGTACTTCTGAATGTCTAGTAATTCAACAACAGTTTGCAGTGGCTTTCTGCAACTCTAGCAAACAACTGAGGTTTTAAAAGACACAGAGGGAAACAGTATTTGATAAAAGAGCATAAAAGGAATTGTCTCTCTGCATCAGTAGTAATAGCATATAATACTTATCAAGGAAGATGTCCTAACTGGACTGTTAATTATTTCATACTGTCTGATTTCATACAAATAGAAAAAAAAGCACCTTCTAGTTAGTCTGATTTTTCATACTTTGCCCAGAAACAAACAATAGCTTTAATAAAGAACAGCTCCTTTGAGATATCCAGAGTCATTCTTAGAAAAGGAGGGAAGACAAAGACTTTTTTCTTGACATTACTGCTTTAAAATATGTATGTAAATGACAGTGTGCCTTTACATTTTAAATGAAAGAGGCACTACAATACACTTAAGAAATATATGCTCCTAAATCTAAATACTGGACTACTTCTTAAATAATTTGTTTTTTGATATAAGAAACTAATTTCAGATAAGCAATATGTAACTTTGGTACACAGTGGGGTTTTTTTTAGGTAGAAAATTAAGATATGCTAATATAAGCCTCTAGCAGGTAAGTCCAAGTGTAACAATAGAGGCTTTCAGGCACAGAAGGAAGAAATTAGACAAAGTAAGGTGAAATGAAATGACAAAGCAATGTATCTAAAACTGCACATTGGTTCTAGGGACTTGAAAGAATGTCATGTCTGATAGTATCAGACATGAGACAAAATGCCTGGAGGATGAGAATAAAATAGTCAGGGTCAGACAAGCAAAGATTATCCCTATCAAGTTATGTTTGAGCAGTAGGAGAACCTGAGCCTGGCTAGAAACTAAAGAGTGAGCTGTAGCAGGGAGTACATGTGTTAACCTGACACTTCTTAAGGCTTTGTGTTAGTTGCCTGGGTGAGAGGCATAACATTGAAAGGAAAAACAAAAGACTGTCTACAAAGAACTTTCTAAAAGACAAAATGCAGAGAAAAAATCTTAAGATCTTCAGATAAGGTTAAAAAACAAATATGTGTGTTTCAGAGCTTTGTCTGTTCTGCCTCAAACTCGGCAACACAACTGAGACAAATCCAATAAGAATTCCTTTTTTTTGTTCCACAGTTATTTGAAATGTCACACACCTTGGAGAACTAGTTGGCTTGCAATAAGAAAAACTTCAACTGCTATAACCTTTTAAAACACTAACTATTCAGCTAGAAAAACATTCTAGGTGACTTGACCTGTCTATTAATGCTTGTTTTATTCTGGAGTTATATAAATTAAACAACACCTGTAAGAATAACATTAATATGTATATTATTTTCAGATCTTTAACATCTTATTACAGATCAAAGAGCTTTAGACTTTATCAACATAAATATTTAATGTCATTTTTAAAGGAAAATTATTTCAAAACAATATAAGCTAGCTGTAGGTATTTATTCTTCAATGCTGCCATCCACATTTATTTACAAAATAATTTTTTTGCCATCCACATTTATTTACAAAACATAACTGTTATGCAAAGAGGATTCTAATATGTAAGAAAGATTTTGCAGCTGAATGTTATTTTACAGTTATGGCAAGTCATATCTTTTTCTTCATCTTTGTAACATGTTTCCATATCATTCTTTTGCATAGAAAAGAGTATTAGGTGTGCCTGGGCTTAACAGTAGTGGTCTCTGGAGTATGGGTTAGGCAAAATGCTCTAAGACTAGAAGGTTCAGTCTTATTTGTGAGTATCTGAGTAAGAACCTCAAGAACATCTATAACTCAGAAGTGTGAAAGCTTGGGGAAAAAAAGGGCTTGCAAAAGTAGTGAAATCCAGCAGGATGTTAAGAAAGGCAAAGAGAAGATACACAAAGAAAAGTCAGAGGGGACTGTCATTTAGGATGTCACTGAAAGGCTCTTGTCCTCAGAGAATGCCCAAATATTTGACCCTCTTTTCCTGTGGGTAGAGTTCTTCCTGCTGTTCTTTCTTCCACCACATTTTCTTTAGTGTACAAATTCTGATAACACAGTTTCAGAGATTCAAATGCTATTGGTGTTCCCAGAGAAAACATGTTAAGAAGTAAATCTCCCTCAACACAGTAGCTAGCACAGGATCCACACCCACAGGTGTAGTTTAAATTCTTCAGTTGTACTTGAATTTCCACAGGAATAATTTTCAAATATAGGCTGCCCAGACCAGGAAGACATATTTAATTTTCTAGGCACATTTCACAGTGTTTCAGAAAGATGTTTAGAATTTGAAACAAAACCCTTTTTACATCATCTGTACATTTCTTGGTTCATCATGTTAGATTAATCTACATGCTTCCATTGTCTCACAGTGGTTTAATCAACAAAGACGCTTTATACAGGCAACCCTAGGACCAGCTGGAACCCAACTCCCTGCTACTTGATATCAAAAGAAACAGTGATTTTTTTTAATAAGGCTGAGAGGCACTAATCAGTGTGGATAACTCTTACGCTCTCATAAAGCCACCACTCTTCCACTAGACCTGTTCTCTGGTTTCCCACTTACTTCCTCTTATGAGGATATGACCTCACTTTTAGCATAACTGCCTGTGCCATTCATTATATATTAAGAGCCTCTCTTTTTTTTCTACATTTCATGCCTAACGTACCTCATCTCCCAACTCTTAATAAAGTTTTTTGTAAGGGAGTGAGAGCAGTAAGAGCAGAGCTCGTCTCTCACGGGTCAGGAAGGAATGGCAGATGGTACACTAATGTGTTAATTAAATGGCTGCTTTGCCTGTGATTTTCCTGTTGCTCACCTCCTGATGTTAAGAGCTGAGAAATAATGGAAGGGGTTAATGAGACAGAAACTTATCCAGGTGGTCAAAACTTCACTGCAGCTCCTGAACACTAGGTGCCATCTCAGCAGCCAACAGCAAAAGGGTTGAAAGTGACTGCCATTATTGCATGCCACCAGCACCACAGAGCACTGCAGCCTGCTGCAGGACACGTGTCCTTGCAAAATGTTTCCACTGACAGGCTGAGGTAGCATAGTGTCAGCAGATGAGGAGAAGGCAGAGGTACTTAATGCCTTCTTTGTCTCACTTCTTAATACCAAAAGTTACCAGTTATCCCCAGGATATTCAGCTCCCAAAGCAGGAAGGTAGTGAGTGAAGGCCCCATAATCCAGGAGAAAATGCCTGGTATGCCAGCTGGACACCCACAGGTCTACAGGTCCAGATGGGATTTACCTGAGAGTAATGAGCAAGCTGGCAAAAGAGCCAGGCCACCTTCAAGAATTTAGCAGCAGTTATGGTTAACCAGAGAAATCCCAGTAATCTGGAAATCAGCAAACACCATCTACAAGAAGGGTTGGACATATGATCCAGAGTACTGTCAGTCTGACCTCAGTACCGCAGAAGGCCATGGAGCAGATCATCCTGAGTGCCACCACAGCATTGCAGGTCAACCAGGGGTCATGCCCAGCCCCTTACTCCAAAAAGGACATTGAGGTTCTGGAGCAAATCCAGAGAAAGCCAACAAAGCTGGTGAAAGGTCTGCAGCCCAAGTCCATGAAGATCAGCTGAGAGAGCTGGGAGTGTCTAACCTGGAGAAGAGAAAGCTCAAGGGGAACCTCACTCCCTTCTACAACTACTTGAGAGTGTTGTGGTGAGGTACAGATCGGTCCCTTCTGCCATGTCTCAGTTGAAAGGATGAGAAAAAATGGACCAAAGTTATGACAGGAGAGGTTCAGATTTAATATTAGAAAAAAAGAATTTTCACTGAAAGAATGAAATGGCATTGGAATAAGTTGCTAAGGGAGGTGGTGGAATCATCGCCTCAGGAAGTGTTCAAGAGGTGTCCGGATGTGGCACTTGGAGATATGGTTGAGGAGTGATTATGGTTGTGCTGGGTTGATCGTTGAAGTGGATGATATTGAAGGCCTCTCTCAGTCTTCATGATTTCCGTAATTCTCTGTTTCTGTCATGTTTAAGGAGAAATGTTGTCAAGCTGATGTAGCCAAACACACCAAAGGGGAGAAATTACAGTAATGCTACAGCTTAAAGAGGGACAAAACCAGTACTCTGCAAAGTAGTTATCCTCACTGCTCCTCACTTTTCCTAGGGTAAAAAAAACCTGCCCTAGATTAATTTCTCACACACCTAGCTCTTTGCTATCTACCCCAGTTTTAATTCATTCACTTTTTCAGAGATAGCAGTTATCTGCAGGTAGCCTCAGCTTCCACCTTTCCAAGCAGAAGTAATTGCACCTGCAACAGTGTTTGTACCAGCCAACAGGAAAACATAAAAGATAATTTTATCTTCTTTACTGTGTCCTCACTAAAACCTTACAGTCACATAGGAGTGCTGTGATGGATGTTCTGTCACACATCTGCTCAACATATGTGATGCAAAGCTGTTATTCTTTCTTCTCAGACCTCACTTGAATCCCATTTTTCTTTCAAAAAGGAGAATCCCACTTCTTTTCCAATACTGTGATGCCTACAAAAATTCACAGTATCCTCTGGTACCCTGACAGTCCTGCTTTTCCTTCTGACCAATGTAATTTTCCTGCTTTTGTATTTATACCCACCTGCTTCTTATTTCTTCATGCTTAAAATGAATATTAGCTGGACAAGGTATTATTTCTTTGTTCTGCAATTAAACAGTGCATGAAGTTGAAGCAAAATCTCTGGTTAATGATTACAACTCCTAGAGGCAATGGCAATATAAATAAATAAATTAAGCAACATTAATATCCTTAGTCACTTCATTCTAGAGATTGAACAATATCCAAAGATCATACACTACCGCTGTTTTATTTCTGGGGATATTTACATGGATAAAGATGCAGAATGTTAAAAGCCTGTGTGCAAACCAACAAATACTCAGACTGAAACAATATTTGAAAGCATAGTTAAGTGAATCTCTGGTTGATTCAATAACAATCCAATCCTTGGAAGGTCATCAATCATTGTACACCATTCCAAAGAAACCTCTATACATATCCTTGCTCCACAAACAACGCCCTGATCTTGATTTTCATTTATATCCATCCACTTTTTGTTCCATATGCAGTTATGTTGGGGCCAGTAAGTGAAAGTCTGCCTGAGAGTCAGTGGGAAGCAGGCCAAGATTATTCTAGATACTTACAGAAGCTGATGGATGTCTGGGTAATATTGAAAATATCTCTATTAATGTATCTATCTCTTCTGTCTCCTAAATTCCTGAGAAAATGTTACTAATAATTATCTTGGTTGGCTTTGAGAAAATTAGTATTTGTATTTGGAATGAATTTTTAAAAACATTAGGGTAGAGAAGGGCAGAATATAATGGATAAATCCAATCTTAATAAACTGGAGAGGGTCCTGTATAGAGCTACTGAGACAGTCAAAGGCTGGGAACACATGGCCTGCAAGGAAAGTAGAAGGAGTTGGGCTGATGTAATCCAACAGAAAAGTGGGAAAGAGGGGATTTAACTGCCTGCCTATGACTACATCAATTACAAAAGTTCTGGAGCTGAAGTGATATAAAGTTTGGCAAACACCGTAAGTTGTTGTTTAGGAAGATAAAATTAAATAATAGAGGGGAGGAGAAAATCATGAGAAAGTCAATTCAGTGTTGACTCCTGTTGTCTGGAGAAGTTATGGACTCTGCAGGTTTTCAGGACTTGATTGGACAAAGCTATGGCAAACCTGTTCTGTTTTGGGTAGGCGTACAAACTTAAGGTTTTCTGAGGTTATTTCCAAATAATATTTCTATCGTTCTACAATATTGCAATGCAAATTTTTTTACTGCATCAAGACTGTGGACATTTTAGAAATATCAATGTCTTTAAAAATCATCACATTGTTCCTTAGTTGATCATCCGTAAAATGAATGCCATACCTCTCTACTTTCCAAAGGGACTAGTTAGGGGATAATTTCCAAAGGAACTATCTGGATGAATGAATTATATCTGTGAAGCTGCCATCTACCACAGTTAAGAATGCCAGAATAAAAGAAAAATAATTCTAAATAAAAATGTGTGACAAAAGCCTATGCTAGTCTAAACTGCTATAACTCTAGTGACTGAAACAATATTACATTAATTTACGCCAGATGAGCTACCACCCATGCTGTATATTCAGCCAAATGAGCAAGTGTTAAGTTGAATGCTGCCCAGTATGAATTATTAAAGTTAGGAAGTTTTGCATGCAAAGCTGAAAAATGATGCTTGCCTCAATTTAGGATCACCACTGGGGAAGCTTTGAGAGTTGTGAAGGACTCCAGAAGAACTATGTTTAAAGGACTGTTCTTACCGAAGGTTACTTATGGTAATAGGCTGCTAAGGACTAAATGCTTTTCAGGAAGAGACACCATTTCTCACATTCTGTTAGAAGTACAGTAAAAATCAGTACCTGAAAATTCTAAGCTGTTATATTCCTTCAAAACCATTTCTATTTCAAAACTGCAATCTCTTATGCAAATCTGAAGGACAAATAAAGGACCTTTACTGTACTTAATTGGCCTCTGTGTTTGTCAGAAAATTCCTTGCACAGTCAAGCAAGGCACCATAAATTGAAACAATTTTCAAACACACTCTCCAGGAGATGGAAGAAAAGTTCATAAAAAGGTCAAGACTGCAGTCATCAAAGTAGTGGAATCAGTGCTTGAGGAGAGAACTACCATTTGCAGGGAATGGAAGTGTGCCAGATAAAGAAGCTGCTGCCCAGACTTCTTCAACCCTTCCATAAGAAGAGGGCTAATTTCTTAAAGAGCCATTAGAGAATTATGCTGTCTCCTTGAAAATGGGGCATCACTCAAGAAATCACTTAGAAGGAAAGAGGAAATCTTTTCTGAGAAGCCAGGTCAACTTCACAGATAGTCTGGTAGAGAGATTGGATGTGATAAGCATTGTAAAAGGGCTCAGATTAAATTAAGCAACTCTTTATTTCTATAGAAATCCAGCTGAGCTCTGAAGAAAGAGCAGGTGATTAATTTAATAGGGTAAAAGATACTGCTAGGACTGGTCAGTAATTAATCAAATTGGAAATCAGTGTACAGGTAAAAGAGTGAGCAAAATCCAATAGATTTAAGAGCATGTACCAGTGAACTAGCCACTGGCAGTATGAACAAATGTCCATACTGTCACAGATAAGTCCCATTTACTAGATGATCTTTGAATGCTGGTATAGCCCAAGAAACAGGAGGTGACAGTACTTTCATGTATAAGTAACTGTCATTTTGCACCACCTGAGGAAAAATAGAAGAAATAGAGGCTCTTCTTTAACTTGGCAGCCAGTCACTAGTTGTGTCTCCCAGGGATTTGTGTTGTTTCCAGTCCTGTTTAATGTCTATATTTATGATCTAGGTGAGGGGATTGAGTCTACCATTAGCAAATCTGAAGATGAGACCAAGCTGGGGGACAGTTTTGATCAGCTGGTGGGTAGAAGGGCTCAGCAGAGGGACCAGGACAGGCTGCATGGATGGGCCCAATCCAAGGATATGAGGTTCAACAAGACCAAGTGTCAGGTCCTGCACTTTGGCCACAACAAACCCCTGCAGTGCTACAGGCTGGGGACACAGTGACTGGGCAGTGGCCACACAGGAAGGGACCTGGGGGTGCTGATGGACAGCCAGCTGAATGTGAGCCAGCATGTGCCCAGATAGCCAAGAAGGCCAATGGCATCCTGGCCTCTGCCAGCAACAGTGTGGCCAGCAGGACCAGGGCAGCCTGCTTGTGACATTCTCCCTCTGTACTCGGCAGTGGTGAGGCTGCACCTTGAGTGCTGTGCCCAGTTCTGGGCCTCCAGTTTAGGAAGAACATTGAAGTGCTGGAGCAAGTCTGGGGAAGGGCAACAAGGCTGGTGAAAGGTCTAGAGAGTAAGTCCTGTGAGGAGCAGCTGAGGGAGCTGGGGGTGCTTAGCCTGGAGAAAAGGAGACTCAGGGGAGACCTTATCCCTGTCCACAACTGCCCGAAAGGAGGCCACAGCCAGCTGGGGTCAGTCTCTTCTCCCAGGTCGCCAGTGACAGGACCAGTGGACACAACCTTAAGCTGCACCACGGGATGTTTAGGTTGGACATAAGGAAGAAGTTCTTCACAGAAAGGGTGTCTGGGAATTGGAATGGTCTGGCCAGGGAAAAGGTGAAGTCACCATCCCTGGAGGTGTTTAAGGGTAGACACAATGTAGCATTCAGTGCCATGGTCTAATTGACAAGCTGATGTTCAATCATAGTTAAGACTCAATGATCTCAAAGGTCTTTTCCAACCTAGCTGATTGTGTGATTCTGTGAATAATAATAAAATATGTTCATAGCATAAGGAATACAGAATAATAGTAACATTAACAAAGAAAAAAGAATGAACAGATAAAAACCTCTGTGTTAGCTATAACTCTTCTTCATAGCAGACTGTCTAAGGCAAGACAGCCTGACACTTTGCAGGCCTCACAATTCTGTCCTCTTAGCAGCCCAGCAAAAAGGAGGGAAAACCAGAGGGGAGCACAAGCAGAGTATGGCTGTGCTGCTGAATAGACAAGCCCACACTGACAGCTTTCCCCAGAGCACTGTGAATGTTTCTACAGGGACAGCTACAACCACCCTGACATTCACATTGCCCTTGTGAGTCTCTGCTGATACCAAACCACAGCTACTTTGGGTTTACTGTCCAGTGAACACTCCTGCATCCAGCTGGGCTTGCTGCTTCCAGCTAATGTCTGACACAGCTGAACACTACACTGACTACAGCAGTGTCTACCACATCCTTATGAATATATTCAGTATAACTTGGATTGCTCTTTCTTCCCTTATATATACCTCTTCCTCTGTTTGAGTTTTCATAAGTTTCCCTACACAAACTAACAAAATAAAATCCTCAGATGGTTTTCATGACAGTCAGCAGAAAACATGATGTACCTGGACTTTAATAGAAGCTCTTTACTAGGAGATCTCATGATTAAAAAACCAAGGCTATCTACTGTATGCACAGTGAGGAAAATGTCCTGGGAAAAACAGCGTGCATTTATGTGGTTGAAGGCTACCTTAATGTATCTCCATCAGAGGTATTTTGGTATATCCAACCTTTTAAAAGGTTAATTTTGCAGCCTTGAAAATACTCTTCTAACATTTTTTTAATCTTTCCTTATGAAGCCTTTTTTTTTTATATGTCAAGAGGAAAACTACTATGTAATCCAAAAATCACACATAGCCGGAAGTGGACAATTGATTGTAGTAGCCAGTAAGCATCATTTCAGATTTTGTCTGTACTAGTAAATAGAATAGGCATCAATCCTAGGAGTTCTTCATCCATACTTCATACCCATAAATTGTTAGAACTGCCTCTGATGTAGTTTCTTTTGGGCCAGGTAGCCTTGCCAGCAGTTTGTTCAACGATATAGGAGAAGCCAATTAGCTCTTTCTTCACAAGCAGGTTCCACCTGAACTAACATTTTTCCTCATTTCCACATTTACTCGAGGTCCACTAGGTTTCCCAGTCCAATCTCCCAGCTCAGTCCCAATTTTCACTGTTATCTCTAAGCTCACCCCCTAGCTTGCCCAAGTGTCAATGTCCCAGCTGATGACAGCTGACATGATGCAAGGCTAGAGGGGCTGTTGATTGTGTGGAGTGTTGCAAGTGCAGGGTGAAAACTCCTGAAGGCCAGTCAGGAATGCTGCCCACAGCACACAGGCTTCATCATAAACCAGACCACAGGATTTTCATATACCAGATACCAACTCTGTAAGCAGTTCCTTTGGAAACTACATCAAGGGTTATCAGCCACACAAAACTGGGAATAAAGAAACATTTATAAACCTGAGCATTTTCAGTTCTTGACATCACTAGTTTTCAACTGAAAATGGGGAAAATTCCAGATTTCATAGCAAAGTTTTCATTCAGGTCTGCTGTTCTATTGAGAATCTCCACCTCATTTTCACTGACGATGCTTTCTTTAGCAAATTAACAGTTAGAGGGGTGAAAGGTGCACAGAGCTGTACTTGCTCTGTACACATGTGCTCCCATGTAAGTACTATGATAGTTGTACACAGGCTGATGAAAATGTTATACAGTATAAGCTGAAAGTAATGTAAAAATACAAGAGCATTGAATTGTGTCTCTCTGTTTTTAACCCAGAGTGGAACAGAGAGAAGTGTCCCTATCTATATGTTTCACAATGTAGTAAAGAATTCTTAACAGTTTTTTTGGTAGATGTTACTTAATTTTTGAAAGCTTAGAAAGCCTAGGAAATAGAAGGACAGTAAAATAAGAGTTATATTTCATGAGAAATGCAGTTCAACCATTTTAAGCTATTGGGATATCACTGTCATTTCTTGGATGGAAGAATTCCTTTCAGTTAGGTTTTCGGGTGATCAGAAGCTCTGGTAATAGATACAACATTTCTCTGAGTACAGAAGGCAGCAGGGAAACATCTCTATCTACTCCTACAGGAGACTGATATGATAAGGAGAGGTTGAGTGTCACAGTGGGGACAAAACGGAATTACTACAAAAAACTGTGTATCTATAAATGTAATTTCCAATAAAGACTAGGGTTATGTGGAGTGCTGTCTTCATCTCAGGGGGATTCATAGGAATAAGTAAGATACCAGCATTGTAAATGCCTCTTTTGGCAACTGCAATAGCTACTGTAGCTCTGGCAGTAACTCAACATGAAGTTTTTAACTTAAAAGTCACTTTTATTGGCTGATGGAGTACAGGCCAGAAAAGCTGTATTTTCTTTCTCTTCAGAAAGCACTGAGGGATCTTTAAATTTCCACTTGAATAACCACCAGAAATGGGCACAAGCCTGGATTTGGCTTTTGTTGCATGTCTTTTTTAAGTAGGTCATTTTCTCAAATGTCTTTTGAAAACTGTTATCTGAAGCATGTCCTGATAACACAGTTGATACCAATTATGCACTCTCTGCCCTCTCCTCAGCAATTCTGTTCATTTACTAATTTGTTCTGAGGTGGCTAATGCATTGTACCCTTAACGCCTGAGAGACGCAGCAGTGGTCTGTACACTGCTGAGTATTACATTCCACTCTATTCAAGACCTCCTCCTTCAGCAGAGGCACCATCTGGGCCACCCACCATATCTGGATTTAAGAGCTCCCTCAAGACCAAGAACAGAACATTTCTAACAAGAAGGTGACAGCTGAGTTTAAAAAAAACCCCAACAACCACATGAAAAAAACCAACAGAACACCTACACAAATTCTTTCATTTATTTATCTTAAAGACCTTCGAGAAACAAACACAGTGTATACAACAGGCAGAGACGGCAGTTCTCGGCGCTGACACATTCCGAAGAGGTAGAGAATGTCAGACCAACACACATAGCAACCCTGGGCTGCAGCAGATTTAGACTGGCATTCAAAGAGAAGGGCACTGTATTTGGGGCTTAAATTAGCATAGCAAGGGGGAAAGAAAATAGAGGACCAGAAAAGGGAAGGGCATTCTATTCCCTCATCTCTTCAAATCTGACCAGAAATGCAGTAAACTCTGAAATAAACTGTTTTAGCTAGGATGAGATGACAGCTGCCACCCTTTAAAAACTGGTAAGTTCTAGGTAAAATGACCATAGACATTATGTCACACAAGCTGTTTTTAAGTAAGAACAGAAGTTATCCCATACATCATCAATCTCAATGATACCAGTAGTGAAACCAGCCCCAGAAGCAGCATACACAAGCAGGAACCAGCCAGGCTTGACACTGACAGCCGAGCTGCCTGCAAGCAGCAGTCAGATCCACAGAAGTGCCTGTCCCATTCTTGTTATCCCAGAATTTAGTGCCAGCCACCAGTGCATAGGGTGACAAAAGTAATGTTGGTCAAGGTTGAATCTTCTACTCCCTTGATTTCTCTGAAGAGGGAGACAGTAAACATAAACTCCCAGACTGCCAGATTTTGAAAGTTGTTTTGTTGAGAAAAATTTACATGCCATATACTTTTTCTGGAAGTGATAGCATTAGAGCAGCTGATGTAAAGGTGATTCCTTGTTCCTAACAGATTTTGTCCAAAGCAACCTCCAAGAAAGCTTCATCCACCGAACAGATGAGTTACTAGGTTCGCTTGTACCTGAGTAAGGGTACTAATAAGTTGGTCTCTAGAGACCGGCAAGAGACATTTCAGACTATGTCCACTTGAGCAAAGCAGTGAAGTTCTCTGCAGGAGCTCATGCATCCATGCCAGCATAAACACCTCTGCTGGTGTCCTGAAGTCTGTCAATTTATACATACTGCCCTATTACCACATCTATTTTCCATCCTTCTTCTAGCTGCTTTGGTGCAAGCTGTGGAACCACAGCACTGAGTTCTGCTATGCAATGCTGACATAACCTTAGAAACTCTGAGCTCAGAGCAAGAAGGACAAGCAGGGATCAGGATACTGAACTTGACTTCACATTAGGAGAAGTGTCTAGGACCAGAACGGGTAACATGTATTACTGAATACACAGTTCTGTGTATCAATGAGAAATTCCTGAATGCTGACGTCAAATACATCATATTACCACAGGTGGCGTTCAGTAAAAAACATAGGATGGTTTTAGAAGGCCTGCCGACCTCAGCCACCCAGGCACAGCTGAAAGCTTTAATCACAGACAGAAACATCATGACCAAAGCCTGCCATGAAAGAATACTCAGAGAAGGAAACAAAATGGGCTAAAACATTCAAATATTATACCAAACACACCGCAGAAGAGAAAGGAAACTCAGTTAGGGATCCACTGTTTCATAGATCTAAGTTTGATTAAACAGCATAACAATTGGTAAGATTATCTTGTCTTCCTGTTTCTCAAGACTGGTACTCCATGCATTTTCACTACATTCAGTGTGGAAAGTATTCAATAACATCTGTTCATATTTCAAAAAATTCTTTGGAAAGCATTGCTAAGCCCCATGTTTACTGAGATAATTAACAGAACATGGTATTGACCTAGAGGTATTTAGTGGCTTTGAATGGAAAATCTCTTTTTTTTTTGCTTTCACATATTTATGGAGTAGCTAACAACAGTAAAGACACTTATATTCTCTCTCAAATAGAAAAAAACATGTAAATTTATATCATAAATAATGAATCATGTCAAAATACTAAATAAATATCAGTCTTAGAAATTATAAATGTGATTTAAAATATCTCTCCCTTGTAGTACAAAATGGATTGCTATAATTAATAATCTGAAACAAAATACATTATTTGTACACTTAAAGTGATACAACCCATCATACAGTTTTTTTTGATGGGTTTCCCCAAAGATTATTCGTGCATTTTGAAGAGCCACCCTGCTTTTGTTAGGGTTACCACGTTGTACTCTTCAGGTGATAATCTTTCAGGGAAAAAGAGAGAAGCCATTGCTATGTGTGTGTTCTTGCACATTGAAAGCTATTGGTGCAGGCTCAGCAGCTCACATCCTGTATTGAGATGCAGTGGTGTAAATCTGGTACCACCATTAAAGCACACACAGTTATGAATTGACATTAGGGCAAGCAGAATTTGGGCACAATGCATATTCCTTTTTATTAAAACTCTAAAGTATTTTGAAAGCCCTCAGGTAAGAAGTACTAAAAGAAATGTAAAGTATATTAACATTTATCGATGTGCATGCTTTCATACATAGGAAATCTGAGTATAAACTGCAAAGGAAAATGGAAAGGGAATACTGGATCCTCTGAGAGACATAGCACAAGCCAGTTCAAATGCTGGGGAATGAAAACCTGCTTTGTACTCCCACACCTGCTCTAACATACACCTGGCTCAGCTCAGACACCCTCAGTAGCTGTATACATCTAAAATGGAGCTGAAAATCTGGTAGTCATGTATTAATTTAAAGCATGTCATGACTGACTTGTGATCTCAAAGGCACACACACTGACAGTGACAGATACGGCCTCTGTTTTCATGTTTATTAAAACAGTATGAATATTCAAGCACATCAAATTTACAGAGCATAGAGGAACAGTCCCTACACTGCCTTACTCCTGCTATGCTCTACCCACCTGTGGTGGTTCCACATTGATTCACTTTCAGGGAAAAAGTAAAAAACACACCCACAGAAGTGATTTCCTTTGAGAGAAGCTGTTGGGAACTTCCAGTGAAAGGAAAGGTCAATAATTGGTTAGTTCAGAGAACTGACAACGTTTTGCACCATTTAGAAATTAGATCTGCCTCTGTGAGATCCACATGTTAAAAACCAGAAGCCCAGGAACTCTCTCTCTTTGCTTCCAGCCTCGAAAGGTGGCAGAGCTCTGATGAGGCCGGCCCTGCTCCCCTGGGGCCTGTGAGGCCTGGGTGGGGCTGGGCCAGACCCCAGCGGCTCCTGGGCAGGGATGGAGGCTGTGGGACCCCAGTCCCAGGCTGGGCCTGGCCATGGCTGCTGACATCTCACCGACTCTAAACCCACCTGGCTCTAAACCCATCAACAGCTCCAGGCTGAGCCAGGACCATCCACCCCTCCCAGCGGCTGCCGGGCAGAGGGAGGTGCCCAGCGTGGCCTGAAATCCAACACCATGACTGCTGTGGCCACTGGGTTTGGTGTTGACCCTTTCACTACACAGATGAGACCTGCAGACCTTGTTCCTCTTTCCAGGGAGAGAAAAGGGCAGTGACAACATGTAGAAAGACAACATGAAAACACTAAGGTCAGTAAAGAAAGAGTCAAGCCCTAGACAGAAGGTGAATGAGGAGATGCCAAATGGGGCTGAAATATTATTTTGGTAGGGCCATGGAGATGGACAATGTTATACTGAAATATCTCCTTTAGTTCATGAGAGAGTGGGGGGGATGAAGTGTTCAAGCTGTAGATGTGAGCAGAGGCATCCACTGATAAAGCCAAGTAGATGTTGGAGTAGCTGTGATCCCATGAGATGTTTGAACAAAGAGACAGATGAGAGTGATGAAGACCCTTTGCCCCCAGGGAGAGAGGAAGAAAACCTCTGTTCCTAGAGATCACAGAAACATATGAAGAGAATCTTTGCCTTTGAGCAACTCATCTTTAAAATAATACCCCATGAGTTCATGGCCCATAGACACACCTCTAGGAGGGCTGTGAAAATGGGAAGAATGTCATGAGGCAGAACTTTTTGCCCACGTGGCTGCTGTTTGTTGAAATTAAAAGCCATGAGAAAACTGTTTCTTGTGGAGAAGTCTCCATGGCATGGCAAGAGAAAACTCCCTACAAGAACTGATGAAAGACTATTGAATAGTTGGTACTGCTTTAACATCCCAGGTTTTGTCTCTACGTGGTCAGTTGGGAAAGGAAAAAGTTAGGCAGGGGGAGGAAAGGTTTCTGGAGGTTTTATTCTGATGTTTCTTATTCTTGTAGTCCTGTTAATAAGGTTTCTTTATGTCTTTTAATTTTTAAACCTGTTTTGCCCTTCTCCAAATCCATATCTCACAGCAAGAAATTAGTAAGTACTCTGGTGATTTTAGTGAGTGCTAAAACCCACCACATTATTTGGTGCATAGGTTGGGAAACTCAAATTGGCAAATCTAAACTGCTGCATCACCTTAAGCAGATACAGGTCACTAAAGCATGTCCAGATAATGACTCCCAGCTCCGTCTCAAGGCCACACAAGTGTATGAGTGAGCAAGTGCAGGGATCATTGCACTTTAGGTTGTGCAAATGCACACACCCAAATCTTCCGATTCATGTCACTTCACACTTACCATGTGGAATTATTTCTTGTAATTGTTTAGGGATGAACATTAATCATATTTTCTGGTCAGAACAACTGTTTGAATGGAGTCCTAATAATTTTTTTATTCTGTCTTGCTTTTTCCCTCCACTTTTTTCCTTACATTTTGCTATTTCTTTTCTTTTGTTGTATTACACTATCCCTCTCATTGTGAAATTCATTCCACCCTCTCCTATCAGTAATTTTGGAGTTTTGTCATCCTTCTTTTCCAGCTGCTTCCCAGAGCTGCCATCTAGGGTGGCTCCATCACTCATCTGCAGATTCCTTGTCGATTCCAGCAGACTCCAGCAGTCCCTTCAGCTCCATGTGTCATGTTGCTAGCCAACATCCTTATTGGTAGGGCTTTTTATTATTGTTATTGTTGTTGTTATAATTAGGAAAGGTAAACTTTTTGTTATATTGCAACCATTTTAAACACACTTCCATTACATAATTTGCTTCAGTTCAAAATACAGGATGATGTTGCTCAGGGGAGCAAAGGAGCAAAGCAAATGAATCCCACTGTGGTACAGAGATAATGTGAAGTTTGTCTGCATGGGTACTGCTATACAAAAAAAATTTGACAGGTATAACAACACAGCCTTACATTTTGTCACTTGGAAAACCCTGCATAAAGAACTTCATCCTGATACTGTCATCACATTCTTGCCAAGTGAGTGGAGGGGGATGAATTAACATTAGCCTTGGAAGTTAAGCAAACAGTGGAAATATTAATGTTCTAATTAAAAGAAGGGAATCTTGCATGCCCAGTGAAGCTTCTCTGTAGAGCAGGTCCTTGAAAAGAAGTTGCAACAGATGGGTACTAAAGAGATTTCTTTCTATTATTATTTTGTTTCCTAATATGATTTGATTAAAGCAGTTTACTCCATTTCTAAAAAGGTAATTTTACAATAAGCAGTTATTTATATTGGGAAAGGCTAACAAGACAAAGACTTGTGAGCTGGCAACCTGGGTTTTAATCTTGGTCCATCAGAGGTTTTCTGTGTAACATTAGGTGATTTACGCTCATTTCTTGATTCTCCTGATCTAAACTTTAGGTGTTTCCTTCCTAGTTCTTAATATTCACCACAGCAGAGTCAACCAGCACATGCAAAAACATGGAGTTCTTTCAGGGGAAAATGCTACATAAATATAAATTGATATTTTAAAGGAATAGTAGTTCCTACAAAAATATGTTCTGACTCATACAAGCCGCTTTTGCTCTCCACTTGAAAGATTATTTTTGGTATTATTTCAGCCCTCCCCCAGGTGTATGACCGAAATAATCAAAGTATGTACATGGATTTTATGTTCTTGAGAGATGCTAGTTTGAAAAGCATAAAGATGGAAGGAATCTAACCACAGAGGAGACCCAAAGCTGGTGTTAAAAAGGCATGAAGCCAGTGATTATGCCTAGCAGACAATGCTGCTCCTAATCTCAACACCGTATTCTTCCCCCCTTGTTTGTATAATTATCTCTCTTAATCCAGACATTTAGACACTTGCCTTGTTCAAATGTAAGGTCTTAGGCGTCTCTAAGGGACTGTTTCTCTGCTTAGATTTAGGCATATAAGAAGGAGGAAGGATGAAGAAGATTACAGTCTGTCAAACAGGATTTATTTCTTCTATGAGAAAAATACATTTCAACAAATATTAAAGGAATTCCCTTGCTCTGAAAAAGTTAAGGAACCAGTAAAAAAGAACAAGTGATGCAGAAAATGTTTATATTCTGGGCTTCACTCCTCACAAAATTAGTTTGTTGAGGCTTAACAAAATTAAATTTAACAACCAGCAGGAAAGTAAGCCAAAAAAAGAGGTTCAATATTTAGTAAATAAATGCATTCAGTTCAGCAGGGTCTTAAGATATTCACCACAAGAACTAGGGAGAAGGAATTAGGACAAACCATTTTCATCCCTTTGGGTTTAAGAACATTATCAGAAGTCTACCTAGTTTTAACCACAGAAGTCCCAAAGGACTAGAAATGGAAATCTTTGAAAATGGGAAGGCGTGGGGTGGTATGTGGGCAGAGGGGGTAAGGGAAGGATCCAGAGAATTACAGAGCACTTGACTTCAGTTCCCAGAAAGATTCTGGAACAAACTCTTAAACAATCAATTCAAAAGCAGCAGAAGACAGTAAGATGATAAAAGACAGCTCACTTGAGTGTGTTAAGAACTGATGATGTCAAACCTGTCTAATGTCCTTGTCTGCCAATATAATTGGCATAATGGATTAAAGGGGAGCAGTAGATATAATGTATCTTGCTTTAGCAAGGACTTAGAAACTGTCTTGAGACACATTCTTCTAGAAAGACTGAAGAAATATTACCTGGATCAATTGTTCTTGCACCGTAAATACAAACAGCACTGCTTCATGGGCCCCTTCAAAGCGATGCTCAGCTGCAGCTCCTTGGGCAATAAAAGCAGTAGGTGTGAGACACAGCACTTCAGGCTTAGCTGAAAGAGCAGGGGGAGAAAGATGTGTCTACAGAGGTCATAGACCCCTATGTTAAGTGAGTGAAAGAAAGGGAAACAGGGGTAGTGAAAAAATATGTGTAGGATCTTGATTTAAATACTCACCTAGGGGATCAGGCTGGGTAGGGAATACCAAGCTGGAGAGGCAGAGACGGTCAGAGGATTCTAGGTTAGAAATCTGCACAGGTAAATTAGGAATCTGCACTGGTAAATTAGAGTGTACATAAATGCATTTTTGTTTGGGCAGCGGTAGTGAGCTGTAAATCCATTGTAACATTGTCCCATGCCTACATTTCCAAGATGTTTGGATGTGGCAGCTGATCTGTACTGGACTTAGTGCACTATTGGTCTATCAGAGCTGCCCACAGTCCAGAAAACCTGGACAAATGCATAAAAAAAATAAATTTCAATGGCAAAAAATATCCTGACTGTTATTATAAACTCTCTAATGGACACAGAGAATGAAATGCCATGTAGGAAAGTTGTAGAAATGCTTTCTTCAAAGCTTCTGATGCCTCTGATATTCATCTCTGAATGAATCTTTATGCTGCTTCAGAAGAGAGGATTATGCTGGATAATCCTGTGAGGTCTTTTCCAGTCCTGAATTTCCATGGGGACATCCTTTTATTGGCAGTTTAAAGAAGTGGCACTGCACTCTCTGGACAAAGTCCAGTGAAACAAAGGACAATCCTGCCACTAAAACCCAGACTTGCAGGAGACATGTAAGCTGAAAAAGGGAACCTCTGTTCCTCAGAGTCCCACTTGAAAAACATGCTAGCAGGAGGTGTGCCTATTATCTGCCTTCCTTTGCTAGTCTCAAACATTTAAAGAGTGAAAGGAAAAAAAAACTATATTTGAGGAGTTAAAAATGTACTGCTAAGTTGGTGAGTGATTAAACAGTCAAATGAAAATATAGCAGTTACCATTAGCCCAGTTTCAGGAATACCAACACTTATTCTCCAAACTGACTTTTAAAAATCCCATTTAATACCCCTAAAATTCTTATATAGCAAAGCCTACAAATACAGACTCCCCTTTCCTGGATGGAAATATATGGATGGAATACTGAATGCCTTCCAACCTAGTTCGGTGGGTGCAAACTGACAGCTTCCTGCCCCTTGGGCAGTCAAGGCAGGAGACATTATGACAAACTAGCATCACCCTGCCATCCTCAGCAGGAGGAGCATTATTCTCATGGTGGGGCTTTTTTCCCCTTAGTGTTGGGCTTGCTTGTTTTCCTGCTCCCAGACTGCCAGCTGCCATTTGGCAGCAGCCCCCAGTCCCCCCAGTCCCACACATACAAGGGGCAAAGGTTTGCCAGGCAGTGGCCAGGCAGTGGCCACCCCAGAGCTGAAGCTGGAGCAGGGAGACAGCAGCCACAAGCACCAGCTCAGAGTTTAAACCAGCAGCACTCAGCCCAGGCCATGGTGAGGCTGAGCCCCTGCACTGCTGGGCCTTATCAAAAATCTCAACTCATAAAATTGTACCTAGTTCACTTTAGTGGCAATGTACATAAATTATTGTCTAGTGTTTGAGAGGAGTAGATGAATAAATAAAAGACAGTGTACCAGTGGAAGCAATTTTCCTCTCCTTTCCCCAGGCTCAGCTTCAGCCCAAATTTTCTCCTCCCTTCAGCAGCTCTCCTCCACCCTTACTCATCCCAGCTCCCTTGCTTTCAGTATGCTTCCACTCTGGCCCTCCTAAGCCCTTGGTTGAGAGCATGGACAGAGCAGGAGGTTGAAGTCTGGATGCACTGGCTTCTCTCTGCCCCTTCTTTCTTCTTGCTCATTTTCTTTTGTCTGCCCCTATACTCATCCAGAGCTTACCCATGACTGGACCCCCTCAGGAGTGTCCCTGCTCTGGCACAGGCCACCTATGGCCACACTCCCCTCAGAGCTACCCTTGCTCAGTCACAGAGCACTCCTTCCCAAGAGTGAAACTCCAGCTGTTTCCCCAGCAAGAGTCCCTTTTGCACCTCTCCTACTGTGTCTCCTCAGATGTGTCCTCATGTAACTCCTCAGGTGAAATAACAGGTATGTCTTGCCTCTGTCACCTCCCACCTTTCTTGGACACATCCAAGGATCGTGCTGCTCCAACTGCCTGCAGTTTGGGGCACTGTGTGGTGTTTCAAGCTGTGGCCAAGCCATATGGAGCTAGCCATGACCTTCCCATGCACACACTCCACCTGAATGCAACCTCTAATAGGAAAATAAATATTCAAGACAAACCAACATGTCATAAGAAAAAAGAAATTGGCTTCAGGAGAGATCATGGGCTGTGAATTGACATAAAGATAGGAAAAAGGTCCCCCCTGAGCCTGCTCTAAACATAGAAATCAAATGTTTCCCAGACAAAATTGCAGAGGATTTCAGCTCTGAAGCACTGAGGACTGAAAATGAGATTAAAGGTGGTTGCGAGTGACAGAGCAAAATTCCTTTAATAATCTGGAATTTTTTCTCCTTTTTGAAGTTTCATGAGACATTCTACTGCTATAGTCAACACTGAATTCTGTCTTCAAATACCGCAGATATTTGGCATGACATTTTTAATTAGTCAGTCTTCATAGACTGAGCAGAACAACCACATGAAACTGGCACAGCATAGCTTATTTTTTGAAAAAAAAAAACCTGCTAATAATGCCCGTATGCATTCTTTAAAAGAAAATTAATCTTTTAGAATAGTAAAAATCTATATAATTAGGAGAAATGGAATCCAATTAGGTGGGAAAAAATCAAGGAATCAGCAAATATCTCTGATACTGACATCTATTTGGCTGGGGAATAGCATCTCAAGGAAAATGGTGTGCACTCAATCTTTATTCACTTTGAATGTAAATGACCAGAACTTCAATGGCTGTTCAATATAAAGCAAGCCTGCATAGAGTGTGAATTACAGCCTTACTTCATCAAACTTGTGTTTGTATATCATATTTCTTGAATTCAGAAAAGAGAGTTTCTCACATAAAGCATAAAAGCCATTATTTATATTCTCAATATAGATTAGACTGCAGTCAGAAAGAAATCATTATAGATACCTACAGTAATTTAGGGCCTTTTTTGCATTGATTTATTGATGGCTACTCAAGATTTCAGCTGCACTAAAAGACACAAATTTTCACCCAAGATTGCAGTTATTGCTTTCAAATCACCAGATATGTTTCATCAATGTTTACAGATATTGCCTTCATAAGAATAAAAAAAACACAAGGTAAGCTTTTTTTTTTTTTTTTTTAAATGACTGCCTCCAACCTTCTGGCAATTCTTTAGAAATGGGTGGCTTCAGCCACTCACAAGGGACAATCTGTGCTCACTATCTCATGAATTTATTCTCACCCATAGCCAATGAGGCAAATTATTTTCCTGCTGGGCTAATGACCTCTGATTGTGCTGTTCCCAGGGTTTCACTAGCCTGGCCTCACAATAGGCAGTGGTCTGATGCAGATGCTGTCAAGATAAGGAATCCAGGTTAGAGTCAGCATTTGTTTTGAAAAAAAAACCCCAAGGATATTTAAAAGTGGAATAAGAAGAACAAACATACCGCTTAGAAAATGTTTATGAAGAACAGAGGGTAGTTTAAAAAATATTTTAATAGACAATATAGTTTTCAAGGATCAATTCCTTCTCTGCTAACACAAGCAGGCTGGAGCACAGCATCCCAGAACACAGTCTGTGTCTGCAGGCTGGAGGTGGCTTCCCTCTCCTTGCTCCTGCTTTGCCTCTATTCTGACCTATAGTAGGGGGAAGGGAAGGTGCGGGAAGGGAAGGTGCGGGAAGGGAAGGGAAGGTGCGGGAAGGGAAGGTGCGGGAAGGGAAGGTGCGGGAAGGGAAGGTGCGGGAAGGGAAGGTGCGGGAAGGGAATCTATATCATCAATCAATTATTCTGGTAATATTGAATACGAAACATCAGAGTTTAAAGACATTTTATATTTCCCATAGCCTTACCTGAGCAGAGGAAGGACATTTTGGTTGAAAGCTCATAGAGAAAAACAAAGTTATTTGAAAGACATTACCAGCAGTAAAATCCCTTCATGGTCTGAAAATGAGGATTTATTTCCACTAAGAATACCCTTAATTTTATCTAGAGATCATTGTGCAGAATCTGGGGCAAATGTAACATACTCCTGTAAGAAAGACCTTGAAATCTAAAGACACATATATAAGTTAACAGGCTGCAGTTAGAAATCTGTTATAATTAAGAGCTGGTTGAGGAAGACAGTTCATGTTTATAGGCTGAGACTTATCTTGAAACACCTTGGAAAATATGCCATATGCATCAAGTGGCAGTAGAAATAATGGTATGTTTACTTACAAAAAGTCCCAGGTTCTCAGGGACTTATTGGGCACTTCAGAAAAACCGAACAGAATGTTTCTATATCACTACAGTAAATTATGATCTTTATTGTTCCACCAGCATTTTTCCCTCCTTTACCTGGTCTTAATCCACACTGTGCATTAATTAATCACCATTATATAAAACTTAAACCTTAAATCACATTGCAGAGTACTTAGGATTCAGCCCATTGGTTAGTAATTAACCTACCTTGCCTTTAGCCATAAACCTTTACATCGCAGCCCTGCTTTTGATATATGAATCAACAAGTCTGCAAGTCTTAAACTCTGTTCAGATTAATAGCTGACCAACTATAAGATAGATTTTTTCATTTAAAGATGCTTCTTACTCTTTGAAACTTACTGCTTTCTCAAAAGAAGGTTAATGTGACACATAACTGTGACTTAAGGTACCATGAAATTTAAGATTTCACACACGAACGACAGTGGTAGGATTCCGATTGATTTGCCACCATTTGCAAATTGGTATGTTCTGCATATTCCTGCCAGGAAAGCTCTGCAGGTTTCTGCTGATCTGTTAGGGTAGATCAAGGCAGCCCTCTGCATCTCCTATTTGCCTCTGTGGGTACAACTTGTCAGTTTCAGAAAGAACAGGGCACCAACCATGTGCATTACATCCTTTCATGTAAACGGGACTCATGTTCTCACTCACAACATGTCTCAGCCATCTCTCTGGACTTTGAGCTCCTCTGGGAGCACCTTTGGGTGCAGGGGTATAGGTATTATTGAGCCCAAGTAAGGTTCAGGTCAGACCACTTCCATTCTGCCTTGCCACAATTCTGGTAACTGCATCTGCACAGTTCCTCCTTCAACTGTGACAGAGCTCCTACCAAGCTCTTGCTCCTTACTTCCTTTCCAGAAACCTCTCACTTCTGGTAGCACAAGAAGTTCTTCCTTGCTTCCTTCCTTTTCAACAGGGGCCTGACCTTCCCCAAGAGAGGCTAAGCCATTTTTGCTGTTCACTTGTACTCGCTCTGTGGACTGGGCAGTGTGCAAGCAGCAACTGACTGATTTTCAGGAGGCAGTGATGGTGGAAGCAGACAGAGCTGCATATGGAGCTACTGGCAACTAATTTCAGGAATAATCATACCTGTTTGTGCAGTAGGGGCCAGAACTGAAATGGAAATGATATTTTCTCTAGGTTGACTTTTTTTTGTCCACTCCCTTTGTTGCAAAATAGGATTCTGGTCTTTGGAAGCACCGGCTAAACAAAAGAGGGTGAGGAAGAGATGAAAGGAGGGAGGAAGAAAAGGAAGAAAAGGAAATGGAAAATTAGGGATGGAGGGAAAGGGTTAGGGAAAAGAAGTGGAACTTCAGCTCAAAACATTAGGTAGATGTCACAGTAGCAAACCTTAAACAAGGGAAAATCAAAGTACAATCACCAATCTTATCATTATATTTCTGAAACAAGTAAGCTTGGGGACCTAACTAGATCTGGATGAAATGTGACTTTCTTCATTAATCAAACTTCAGGAAGAGATCTGTGGCCCACTGAAATTACTAAAATTTCAATTGCATTTAATTCCCAGTTGATTACAAGCAATTAATTTCATTTCATCATAAAGAAATTACTAAGATTAAATGGGGGGGGGGGGGAGCATATGGAAAGACTTCTTGGCTCCTGCACAAACATTGGGAGGAAAAAAGACATAACAGCCTATAAGTAGTTACTATCTTATGAAATTTCTCCTAAGTGAAATATTTTAGGAACAAAATAACTGCTTTCATAGGGACATTTCCACTGAATCAGAATGACCTTAAAATAAGATCATGCCTAAGATTATTTATTTGACTATGTCCCTTTAAAAGAAAGAAATCTCATGCTTTGAAATAGGAGCTCATTAGATCGTTGCTTAGATCAGCTCTTTTAGACTCTTTATTGATATTTTTTACCTCCCACAACCTCATTAACAGATTGGCAAGGTGCTTGCTTATTTTTCTCATTCCTTGTGGAATACATAGATTTCAGATAATTTTTATGCTTTACTTATTTTCTATGCTGGAATTAATATTTTTTTTCACACACTTGAAAAAACTGAAAAAATACAGCACCTCGGATTTCATTTGAAATAATTACCCTCAGTATGGTTAATAAAAGAATACATTACTGATGTGTGGAGGTGGTTTTATTTATTTGATATTCTTTGTCTGACCAGCAGTAGCATAATAGCAAGAATACTAAAAAGCAAAAGGGAACTGACATCATCCTACTTTTACAGAAGTATTCTTATGGAAAAAGAGGAAACTTTCCCTGAAGGGAGAGCATGTTCTTGGCAAGGCCTTGAGCTGTGACTCAGGGTATCAAAAGTCATTTTCCTGTTCCACCACAGATTTTCTCCGTTATCTTGCACAAGACTGCTTAAGCTGTGTGCCTGAGCAAAAGTTATAAATATCTTCCTTCCTTTGACTGCTGTCATGACTATTTATCACACTCTCTTCAAGGGAAAAACTACTTCATCTCTCTGCGCATGTCTCTGCAGGGAGGGACTAAGCTGCCAGGGAGACAGACATAGCTTGTAGTGCTCCCTCTGCCCATCACAAGCGAAACACAATATCCAGAATTCACTGCTCAGCTAAATCACGTTCAGTCAGCACTAGCCAGTGAGCCCCAGGCTTTTGGGACAAATATGTTGGATGCCCACAGAATGCTCACTGTAGTGTCTTTTGGTAGATGTTGGAGCTGAGTCCATACAGATTCCTGACAGTTGGAGCACTTAAACAACAAACCAATGAGACTCACAGAGAAGTTATTGTTCTCTGTATTGTGACAAGTCAGTATAATATATTTCTCCAAAATACCACTTGGAAAAATAACAATGATTATTTATAAGGAAGCTATGCATAATTATATAAAGATATAGATTTAGCTATGCATAATATATGCTTCTCAAATGCAGGATTATTTTTGCTGTTAATTTCACAGGTTGAAATAAGTGATTTATTGCTCTAATAGTTAAGCTTAAATTCAGAATTTTCCACTTTAAGTTTAAGGATACAAACACACAGTTAAACAATTGGTCAGAAATACTAGTTTTGTCTGGTCTTCTTATGGTGCCCATGAAAGGATATCTTTACAAAACATGGAATTTCACAGGACACAGGATATTCTAAATCTAAAACTGAAAAATAAGCTTAGGAAAAATAGTTCTAGATTGAAAACCTTTTTTTTTTTGATAAAGGTTAATCTCTGTTCTACTCTTTGTACTCTAACAGTACGTGACCCAGACAGGCAAAGTGTGATTGATAGCAGACTAAAACACCTACCTTTACATGTTTACACAAGTGTCTACAAGTACACAAGCTGTCCAAGTTCCTACTATGGTCAAGGAAGATCTGTCCAGTAGAGTCAGTGGCAACTCTGGATTAGTTCAAACCACTTAGACATCTGGTTTTGGTTAGATAAATTGTGTTTTAAACTTTGTTAGCTGTACTGATAGGTTCCAATAATTTGGACTGAATCCTGCCATTTTTATCTCCAGCTGGCTACTCACACACAGTGAGAAGTGAGTTCTGTTAGTGAAAACTGATGTCTTGCAATCATCTGGAGACCACCAAACAGTTTGGGTAGCCTTGTAATCAGCAGCACTGCAAGGCTCTACTTCGTAGGTGAGCTGCACCTGTCATAGCTGTTTATGTTTTGAAGAAGTTAAACTTGTAGTTACACCTCCAGGGCTAATGAAGCTTTGAAATGGTTGGTTCAATGACTGATGTCTCAGGGGCAAGGTCTACATGCAGAAAACAGAATTTTGCCCATAAAATCCTACCCTGGGTGCTGCAAAATGATCATCCAAGAGAAAATAAGGATTCATTATTGCAGCCACAGGCAACATCAAATCACAAGTCTTGTCCAAAAGGTGTTAGAAGTATCATCTCAGCCTCTCCTCCCTGACCAACGCTTTATCCAAGTTGCTAGCATGAGCACAGTATGATCCCTACCTGGATGATGGCCTCAGTATTTAGTCTCTTGGGTTGGCATGGTGATAGAAAGCTGAGTGTCAGTAAGACATCAAGATCACTGCTGTTTTTTGTACATTGTTACCGGTTCTTGTGGCCCAAAAGAGAGATGGGATGTTCAGCACACAGCTTGGTAGAAATGGGCAAATTATAAATGAAACTGCTGGGGGCATTCATAAACTGTGCTGTGAGAAGAGTATCACCAGCAGTGTAAAATGATTTTAATATTGTCAATAATAAACTGTCCATACACTTTGTGACTTCCACATGGAATGTCCTCAGCCAGTCTCCAAACAAGACAATGTAAATTGATATTCTTAAAGGATTTAGGAAATTGAGGGGTATTCCTCATTCTGGTGTGAGTTTTCCCACCACTTCCATAAGAAAAGACCATGGAGGCCCAATAATCAGGTGGACATGAAGGAAAGCATTGAATATCAAGTTTAAGTATTAAAGAGCGTAGAAGACCACAATCTAATAATTTTTTTTTACAACTTGATGTTTTCTTTGGCATACTTACAGAATTATTGTGGTCTCCTACTGAACATTCAAAGCTTGAGCACTCCCCATCTGTTGCTGATAGCTGGGGTCCCAACTGTTCACATTTACAGAAGTATGCCAAAGCACTGAGTCATCCTTTCATTATCTCCAGCATACTGTTTCCAAAAGTGTTTAGGACACTCAGTCTCACAAAGTCACTGGTGAGGCAAATTCTTGATATTGGTGAAGATTTTAGAAGGGAAGTTTGTGGAGGGGTTTTTGTGGTTATTTATCTTTGTAGGAAGAGATGGGGCTATGTGTAAGTCAGGTTCATAAAAGTTATGTTTCCATTTTTTGTAATTAATTTATTTAATCTTTCAAAGCAACTAGTCATAAACTTACCTTCTCATTTTACTCATTTGTCCTCAGGAAATAGTATTTTGGGACCATAGTGGAATTTTATGAATTTTAAATTATATTAATTATATGTTTATGATTCCAACAACTGTTCTTCAGTACATTACTCAGTGTCTTACAGAATTTTTTGGGTGTGTTTTTTTATAGTACTCCTTAAAGTCTACTTTCTTTCAAACTGTCACTTAGTAACATGTCCCTCACCTAAAGTGTACCTGCAAAATCCCATACCCAATACCGAGACATATAATCCAAGGCAAAATATAAACCTTTTTTTTAATATTCAATATTATGCATATAGTCATACCTCATTAATACCTCAAAAAAAGTATGAATCAAAGTAATATATATATGATGGGATGAAACTAGAAGCATTTTTCAGGAAATCTTTTTTCCTTTTACAAGAGATTGGAATCTATTCCCTTGTAATCTAGGTCAAGCTAACACTACTCAATGCATAGACATGAAACACATTTCACTTGCTTTCATCTGTGAAGGGTGATGCAAAGATCCCTGCACCAAGGAAGAGAAAGGCTGTCATCCTATATGGTACAATTTAAGTATAATATGGACATCCAACCAAGAGCTGAAGATAGAATAAGCCATCTGACACTTTATCCAAATCAACAGGTAGTCTCAGCTTGGATGTGCATTGTGCAAAAAAAGAGATACAGGGTTTCTAGATCCCAGCTGTCTCTTGCAGTGCCAATTTGGATTTGCCTTTACTGCACTTCAGAAGGTTGCTCTATACAGATAACCTTGAATAGTGGGGTGGGAATACCTGATTTTAAGAATTTTTATTTCTCATTACCATAGTATGTACAAACTTCAATCTTTAATTAAGCAAATACATTTATGCTTTTTTGTAAGTGAAGAACTGGGACAGCAGTACAGCAGGTCTGAAGTTCGTGCATAACTCCAGCTACTGGCCTGTCACATGATACTTCTCCTCACCACATAACTTTACAAGAAAAATTCAATTTCACATGACAATATGAAGTATTCTAGGTAGTCTGGTAAAGGCTATCAAGTATGATTTTTTTTGACTATGAAGCTTTTCCAATCATTACAGTAAAAGGAGCTGTTCCATCCCTGTAACATGGTCCTCAGACCTTGAAGTCCTTGCAAATTTATTTTATGAGGTAACAGTATTGTAGCCAAGAATGTTACCAGAAATATGCCGTTATGCACATCTGTAGGATTTGTCACAAACTTTACAAGCAGTCCTACTCTTCTCCAAAATATTCTATTGGCAATCAAAATTGGTGCCAATACCTTCATGTCACAGGCCTACCTCAGTGTTTTACCACCAAGGTGCCATGTGTCCTTGTTTGACAAGGTATCTGTAAATGATATGATTGTGGCCTTCCTGCCTCACATTTGCATCAAGATACATCTAGCCCATACGATCCACAAGAAGTCATGTGACATAAATAAAAAAACAACAAACAAATGGTCAAAACATATAGGACTAGAATGGTGAAGATACAACAATGTGATGAGCAGCAACAACTGTAAAGCAGTTACTGTCATAGCATGAAGTGAACAGCATATGGAACAGGCAAGATGTCAAAATTAACACTTATCCATCCCCTCAAGTGTAGGACTTGGGAGGTCAAGGGCTGCTTCCATATGTTGCAGGGAAAATAATAATTAAACTTCTTGACATAATCATATTTCTTTCACATGTCTATCCCATCAACTAAAGTTGAGTGAAAACTACTGATGAGGCCACATAAATAGAGCACTACCCTGAATAACACACCATAATTTTGGTACTGTCTGCTACTGCCCAAAACAATATCCTTTTGCAGATTCTTCTTTGTTTCTCAGCAGAGATGCCAAAATGTCTGCAGACTACTGTTGTATAGTTATATAGTTTCTAGCTAACTCCAGTACTTTTCCCACCTTGACAGGCAGAAAGACAAACACATTCCAAAGGCTCCTCTCCTATCTTGCCCCCTCTGGGAACCTAGTTTAGAACCAGCTTCTCGAGATACTTTCCTATAAACAAAGAATGGCTAGTACAGCTAGTAGAAAGAAAGGGGGGGCTTCAGAAGAGGTGGAACCAAGGTGGGCAATTACCTCATTACTTGTGCTTCTAATTGAGAATGCTAATTTGCTAAACTTATAAAACTGTATTTGCCCTATGTGGGGCAGGCACTTTTCCATATCTGGCCCTAGAGGCCTTAAATTAATTAACAGATTTTATATTACCTCCTATACTAATATTGTCTTGGAAGTGTGTGTTTTATTTCTAGGTCTTTAGGGCATATTTCTATGCATGATTCAAAATTACATGGCAAGAATTTTTCTAGGACCTCACACAAAAATGCTGTTGGTCTCAACTCTGACCAAATAGGGATACAGCATAAATCTTTAGGGTTGAGAAGGGAGATGCCCTCTCAAGCAAAGAGTGGGAACATGAGAATGAAGAAACAGGGAGGTCTGCCTTCCAGAAGTGAGAGAGAAGGGCTCCCAACCAACAGGAGTCTCTGTTCCATACCACAGAGGGGCCACCACCCTGCATTTTAGGTAATCAGATACTTTCAGTTGCTCAAAATCCATCAAGACCTTCAGCTGGTATATGAATATAGTGCCATTGGATTCAGAGACGAGGCAATTTATCCAGCTAAGGATCTGGCTTAAATTCAACCAAAGAAGGTTTTAAACATGTCCTCTGATGATATAACTGGATAGCATATAACTAGAAGAGCCAATTTCTTTGCTCTAAATTGAAACTGCTTCTGCATAGTGGAGAGAGAACATTGCCTTTGTTCCAGGACAAAAGCAGACCTGGATGCAGCATTCTAATTCTAACTCATTTCTTACAAATTTCTGGGTTTGGGGGTCATGTCTAATTGCCAATTTCATGTGCATGTAAAGGAGAGCTATTTTAGTTATAATTAGTATAAATAATTAAAAGTACACAAAAAGGCAAAACTCAAAAATGTCTCAAAAGAAAGCATTCTTTGTGCCATGTCTTTCTGTGCACCAAATTGATTTTCAGTCCACACAACCTCTGTCATTTTTCCAATTATGAACCTCAGCCTAATTTGGAGCAAACATAAACAGCAGGTGAAGATGCAAAAAGGGCACTTGCTTCTGACAAACATTGTGAATCTCCCTTTTATTTTTAATACTTAGCCATAATATGCACAGATGATAAGGTAATTAAAACATAATGGATGTAGGATAAATTATACTGCCTTAAATGGCTTAGGAGAAAGATGCTTCAGAGTAATGTATTAATGCCTGAGAACAGAAAATAGTCATTATGCATTACCAGGCCGCTGACAGATGGCTACAAATTATAAACTGTTAAGGAATTTTTAAACTGCATTGGACATAGTGATCTTGGTAAAAGAACCAACAAGAAAATTGTTTATCACAATTAAAACAAGGGCAAACTTGTGACTTAAATTGCAAGATGTGATGGTCTAGGTGTGGGGAAAAATTCATCTTCTGTCAAAACACTGAATCCCTTCCTAAATATGATCTTCTCTATACTCAAGAACATACCATTTGCTTTAGGTTAATCCCTGTCATGGTGGCCATTAAATTTCAAATGAGCTTTAAAAAGCCATCCATTTCTTGAACTCTACAATGACTCAAGCAAACAGCCTGTGACGAACCAACAGCGCATGAGACAAAACATGGAGACAGCCCATGTGTGTCATGCTGGCGCTGCTGTTGCTGTCTAAGCCCTTGTGCAGACTGAGAGGTGCCCACATCCAACTCTGAATCCATCCTCTGGGAGGAGGCTTGTAGAATAAGCACAGAAGGCTTCAGTTTAGCAAACCTAATGGTAGAATAAGGGCCTGGGAAGTGGACAAGGGAGTTAATGCATCTGTTCAATCTTACTCATTTAAAAACTATGGATAAATGAAGAGCTCCACAAAATGGTTTCAGATATGCATAATTGAGCCTAATAAATGTTTTAGTGTTTTATTAGTAATTCTTAGAGTAGAACTCCACTGTAATGTAATATTACAGTCTTCATTATAATCTTGTCTAGTAAGACAATTAGCTGACAATTCTATTCCTTTTTTTCCTTTGGCACCTTGTTTAGATTTCCATCTCAAGGAGGACTTTAAGACACACTTTGGCAGAAATCTTCCTCACATAGAACATCACATTTAAAAATTAATACCTTGCTGGCTCTGCTAATCAAACCTGGAAGAGTTTACATTAGTGTTTTAAAACCAGAGTGCAAGGTTCATTAAAACCCAGCTTCACCAGGCTTAAAGGAGTGATGAATGCAGATGGGCACAAGGGAGAGTGAGCTGCTATTACTTTTATTTCTTCTCTACTCCTGCAGAATCTGATTGATTTACACTGCAACCTTTAAACCTGACCTTTTTAATTTGGCCCACTACATGTAATAACAAAGTTTTCTCTGCTGGTGTATATGTTCCCATGCTAAAGGAGAATACAAGAGACTCAAGGATCATTCTTTAAATTAATGCTATTCTACTTTGATTGTCTCACACCATTCTGCTAGACTCTGAACAAGTAAATTCAAAAACTCTAGTGCAAACAGTGATCCAATTTAAAAAACGTTATAAAACAAGGTTGTAATATACCTAGGCTAAGAGATACAGATCATAAACTAGAGAATATTATGAAGATATAAATTCCCCCACTTAAACTTCAGGAGATAATTTCTGAATTTGGTCTGTAAGTCCAGAAATATCACTCCTAATGTATAGATCTATGATACTACTTTCACCACTGTAGATCATCGTGTTTCTTCCACATATTTCTAACTCGCTACATGAAACTCCAGTCCACATACGTTAAAGTATTCTTTGCAAGCATCCTGTTGACATAAACAGAGGGCTCAGCTAAACTACCTCGAGATTGCCTCTGAAAACAAAATCAGCACAAGCCATGACTATGTAGGACTGATTTACCTTTGTCAGTGGAGTTATCTACTACACAGTCCTTGTCCATCCTGTGGGCATTTCACCCCTTTAAGGCAGCATCCAATTCCCTAAACAAGGAGCTTGATGATCAAGTCACCTCTACACCATTGAGCCCCTCAGACCTACCTCCACATACAATCTGTCACCACTCTGTAGCTGCTTTGGCTATGTAGATAACTTACAAGACCTAGGATGCTCCCTCTGATTAGGAGGAGACTCTTCTACTGTGCTCCAACTAGAATGGGGTTAGACAGGGCTCACACAACATCAATTACACCAGATGGATTTGTCACTGACAGTGCAGAATAAAGTTATTGCACATACTGCAGGAATCAAGAACCTAATTTACTGCTCAGTGTCTAGATCTGACTCCCTATTTTACCTTAACATGCTGTAGCAGAAAGAATTCACAGTGTCCAGGAGAACTAATGATAGAAAAACCTCTTAAAACCCACTTTATTTTGCACAGGTTTTCATTTTAATTTGTCTACCAAATGTGTTAATTTAAGAATTATACGATTAATTATGGAAATTCTCTTCACCAAGATGGTGTCAACACATTAATTGGTTGCCATGTCAATATTCCCTTTGCAATTTCCCATATGCAAACAATTCTTTCTAAATCAAACACAAATATGTTGGTTTTATTTGTCTTTAACTAAAGTTGCCAGCTTATTGTAGAAGACAAGGTGACTTACATTTCAGCATACTTAGTATGCAACTCATATCGGGTGTGGTTCTCAGGTCTAGAGTTGTCCTGGCTGCACTTCTGTAAAGTTAAGACTTGAATTTCTCATTTAAGCTCCCTGACTCAATTGGGCAAATTTTGATATAGACCCTTTGCCAGATGAACATTTTATTCTTTTGTTAACCAGCATGAACAAACTGCTTTATTACTCCAAAGGCAAAACAAATTCCTTTTTGGAAAAAAGGAAAATAACAAAGCTTTCTAAAACTTACCTAACTGAACTTCAAACAGAATTTGTGCCATCTGTGGCTAGTGGAGAGTTCCCTCTCCAGTGAAAACTGCTTACTTTGAATGCTCCTACAGTTTTCATCCTCCTTCTTTCCATAAAAGAAGTGCCAAAGGTTTATGCTGCCATCCAGAAGGACCTAAACAGGCAGGAGAAATGGGCTGACAGAGCTTATCACATGAAGAACAAAGGGAGCTACAAAATCCTCCAGCTGGGAAGAAACAATCCCAGGTACCACCAGCAAAAAACCACCTTGGAGAAAAGGCTCTGGAGGGCATGGTGGACATCCTACTGAACACAAGCCAGCAATCCACCCTTGTGGCAAAGAAGGCTGGTGACATCTGAGAGACATTAGGAGGAGTACTACCAGCCACCAGGTCCTTGGAGGTGATCCTTCCACTGCACTCAGCACAGGTGACACAACACCTGATATACTGTGGCCAGTTTGTGGGCTGCCTTTCACGTGAGGGACACAATGGAAAGTCTAGCAAAGGGTTGTAAAAGTGATGAAGGGACAGGAGCACCTCCTCCATGAGGAAAAGCTGTGCATGTTCAGCCTGGAGAAGAGGAGTCTCAGCAGGGAATCTCATCAATGAATATGAATGCCTGAAGGGAGGGCGTACAGAATATGAGCCAGGCTCTTTTCTGTGGTGCCCAGAGACAGGCCCAGAGGCAATAGGGACAAACTGAAACACAGGAGGTACTGTCTGGACATAGGAGGTACTGTCTGGACATAAGGAAAAAATTGTTCTGTGAGAGTGACCAAGCAGGTTGCCCAGTGAGGTTATGGCATCCCTCACACTTGGAGATATTCAAAAATTTTCTGCATACAGCTCTGGGCAAGCAGCTCTAGGGGAAGCTGTGTGAGCAGAGATGGACCAGATGACCTCCAAAGGTACCTTCCAACCTCAGCCATGCTCTGATTCTGTAAAAAGAGACTCAGCAATCTCTTCCCTCACTGCTCAGAATTCAAACTGGATTTCCACACACTGTCATGAGAAACTGACGGAGAGGTAAGATTAACAAAGCTTCTGCAGGCCATCAAGTTCTGACTCCAGATACTAAAAGCAAGAAGGTATTATTAAAGAAGGTATGAGATGAATCTGTGTGGTGAATTAGCCTTAGATAAGCCAAACCTCCACCCAGCTTCTCACCCTCCTACTTCCCCTCCATCCAGCAGGACGGGGGAGAAAATAAGGACATTAAAATAACCCTCTTCCCTGACCCCCTGCCCCCCATTCCCAGGCTGATTCCACATCTACAGTTATCTCCTTCCCTCTCATATTTTCCACCTTTCCTTCACCCTGAGCCACACGAGGGGATAGGGAATGGTGTTTGGGGTCAGATCCTAACACCTCCTCTTAGCTACTCCTTCCTTGTCACTCTTTTTCTGTTCTAGTGTGGGCTTTGCATGGGTTGCAGCTGCTTTAGGCCATATCCACCTGCTTTGACAAGGGGCTGCAGACTGGATAACTGTTCTGCCATGGAGCACCTCCTCTTCCTCTGACCTCTTCTTCCCTCCTCCCTTCCTTGGGGCACTTTTTGCCCTTTATTAAATATGTTTTCCTCAAGGCATCAGCATCTCAGTTGCAGGCTTAGTCACATCCAGCAGCTCCAGTCTCTCCTCACAGGGTCCCCAGCACAGCCCCTACTGCTGCCAGTGTCGCCTAATCTACATCATTTCAGACTTTACCCCTTCTCACCTCCAACTTTTCAATTATTGTTTTCATCAGAATTACTCCTAAAGTGTAGCACACTGTTGAATCCAGACATCAGGGTTTGTAGTTGTCTGGTTCACTTGTTTCTCCTTTCTTTAAGAACAGAAGTTCAAAAGCACAAAAGATATAGTTATGGAATAGCTGTAAGCAACAAAGGACAGAAATAGCATTTACAAGGGGACAGTCTTACAGAGCTCAGACATCTGTCATGGTACTATCTTAAGAAGCTAGGACAGACCGTCAGTGTGTAAGCCCAGAGCATCAGCGCTGTGAAGAGAACACAACAGAATGCTTTGGGTGGGAAAGGACCTTACAGACTCTGTGGTCCCAGCCCCCCTGCCATGGGCAGGGACACCTTCCACTAGGCCAGGTTGCTCAAGACCCCATCCAACCCAGCCTTGAACACTTTCAGGGATGAGGCATCCACAACTTCTCTGGGCACTGTTCTAGTGCCCCACCCTCCTCCCAGTGAAGAATTTCTTCCTAATATCTCACCTAAACTTACCCTTGTTATTAGAATACCCTTCTAAGTGTACCAGTAAGTCAGAAATAATCCTTTTCAGAAAAAACAACCCATTAGAAATGGATGTTATTTAACTGTATAACACAGGAGGAGAAAAGACAGTTCTCTGTTGGAGGAAGAGATTAATCCTTTAGAAATTGACAGCTATAATTACTAGTTTCACTTCATAGTAGTCTTGCAAAAGTCAATAGAACTATTTGCACAGGAAAATGAGCACATTTTGTTATTAAATCTCCTTTGATTGTTCAGGTTTCTCTCATATTTTTTATATCCATCAGCATATCTTTTTCCACCCAAAATGCAGAATTACATGGCTCAGAACATTCTACCAGTTACCAAAATGATTAATCTGCTCTAGCAAGATTAACAATAAAGAGAAATTAATAAATTAAATTATCTCTTTTCAGTTTAACCCCTTTTTATTCATTCACATAAAACTGTTGGTTGAAGACTGCACCAAAATACATGTACTTTAGGAACTTAATATCATGTAGATCAAGAAAAATTGATGGAGGTTCTTTTACAATTATATATATATATCCCTATGACTGATTTGTGATTTCTGATGTTTATTACATATTGCAAATAACCATACTAAAAACAAAGACCTCTTTATGTGTCTATAGGTCTCTCTATTAATTTCATGATGAATGTTCTATAAAATATATTATCCACCCAGGTGCAGAAGTCAAAGCTGGGCCTTCTCCCACATAGAGGGAGCTGTGAAAACCAGGTAGGACACACAGCTATGCCACACTTGGAGGCACAAGGACTTGAGTATTTATGTCAGTGACAGAACTTCTAGGGCAGAGAATTGAATTCTTTTTCTCATTCCCTAAGAGTCCTTGGGGAGACATTCTCCAAAGAGATGGGACTGAGAAGACATGGAATTAAAATCCTATTCCTTGAGAAAGTAGAACCAAGTCTTCTGCATCCTGGATGAGTGCCTTACATGCAACATGGAACATATGAAAGAGGAAACCTATCTAGGTCTTTCCCTGCCATGAAGCAGACAAATCTTTAAATTATTTGATTTTCATTATTTGCAAGCAGCTAATTAAGCACCTCTCTTCAGAACACAGTTTCCAAGTCAGTGAATTTTCCAGGAGAGGCAATTGAAGATACATATAGTTACACTGAAAATTTTGAGAAGAAAACACACCCTGTATATGGAACTAAGATTTTTTTTATCTTAGGCTAGAAGGGACAAATAAGGAGATAATTTTGAATGTTAACATGGTATAAAGGGCTGTGTCAATCCTATTGTAGAAAATAGATAGAAGGGTAAGTTCAAGTGGTTACATATGTTGGTAGGACCATCTGATAGTGTCCCTGGAGTCGGACCCTTGGGGCAGCGCTGGCCGTTGCCTCTCATCAGGCCCAGTGCTCTTAACGCACCTTGATATCTCACCTTCCTGCACTGTGATAGCAAAGCTCAAAGATAACCAGGGCCTTTCCCTCATGTGATCTGCTGCAAGCACAGGTGAGGTTTTCAGGCTCTACAGCTATCTCAGTGGCCTCCTGTTCAGCCTGACTCCCCATGATGCATCCAGCTGTCAGATGAAAACTTCCTGATGAGTTTTGGATTCCACTAAAGTTTTCCCTAGAGGAAGGACATAATCACTACCTATAAGCAACTTTTATTTTGAGGTGATGGGAACTGAACTGCTTATGTTAGAAACATGATCTTTTAGTTTTTATGTTATGGATATCACTTGTCATATATTTCGAACTACCTAAGCAGTGCTTGTACTTTTCAAGCAAGTCATGACAGTATTTAAATCAGACAATGAAATAAACATTGCTGCTCCCAAACAAGAGGCTGGCCAGAAGTATAAGCTTAGGTCAGCAAAACCTGAATTAATCATAAATCTGTGGCTCAGTTCCAAGTCTACTAGTGAAAAGCTAACTAGAGAATAACCTAAAATAGAGAGAAGGAAGAAGAAGCTGAGCAGTGTTGTGGTTTAAGCCCTGTGCTGGGGCCAGGGAGTGCTGCCTCCCCAGCTCCAGCTTTAGCCCTGGTGATGGCCCTGCTGGGGAGGAGGCAACACACACACAGCCTGTCCCCCAGCCACTGCCTGACAAACCATAGCCATTTGTGTGTGGCTGAGGGCCACTGCCAGACTGCAGTTGGCAGCTCAGGAGGAGGAAACCACTGAGAAGAAGAAAGCCCCACCATGACTATCACTCTCCTCCTGCTGAGGACAGCAGGATGCTGGCGCTTTGTCACAACACGTTCTGCCCCTCCGCTCCAGGAGGCAGGAAGCTGTCAGCCTGCATTGGCCAAGCTGCATTGGAAGGATAAGCATGATACCCAAGGAAAAAGATCCATATTTGTAAGCTTTTCTTATGTAAGTGTGTTAAAGGAGCATTTTTCTTTTAACTTTTTCAATCATTGTGGGCAATGAGTGTTGGTATTCCTGCAACAGGACTAATGATAAATGTTTGATGTATTTTGGTTAGACTTTTAAAGTATTCACTGGTATAACAATAAATTCTTAGTTCCATATACATATATATGCATGTATAATGTCTTCCCTTTTGTGAAAAAAGAAAAATAATTTTGGGTGCATCATCTGCTGCTTCTTGGTTGGGAGAGTTTACTGTTAGCTTTTTGGCATTTCCAAGGGATCTTATTTCATCTTTCTGACTGCTTCTGTGAAAAACACCTTCATGAGGGCAGGTCTATTACAGGGATCAGACACAAGGACCTGAGTCTAAATAAATTACCTGTAACTCCTTGGGAAGTGTCCAAAAGAAGAAGGAATTGAACTGAGATCATGTCTGCATTCAACATAAATTCACCCTGTCAGAGTAGTACTTCTCCATAGTACTCTTCATCCCTGGGGTTTCCAAGGTACTTTACCAATGAAATCTGTGAGTTAATTATTCATTAAATTCTGGATTCATTTTCTTGATCTTTGATACACAGTAGTTATTCTACAGGACATAGCAACAGTCTGGGTACAGAATTGGAGTAGAGAAGTAAATTGTTAATTACACTATAAGTGAATCATAAGGCAGAACATAGTTACATGGCTGAATGCATTTTCCAGCTTTAAAAATAGCACCTTCGGCAACATAATGCCTGTGAAATTGTCCCATATATCAATTTGTTAATAAAAAACTGTGTCCTAATGAATCACTGGGACTTTTTACACTGCATTGTGCTTGATAGCCATAAAGCTCTTAAGGGCCATGACCTACCAGCAAAGCCCCACAATGAAAATAATCTTTCCCTTAGATTAATTCATAATGAAACTCTTCTATTTTGACATTTTGAAGTAATTTTGATACCTGGAATTGGGAACTAACTGAAACTTTCTCAGAGGCCACAAATTTCCATTACAGAGACAAATTTTCAAGAACAGTAATGAGTCCTTGGCATTTAGTACAACTGCATTTTAGTATGATTGGACATGCTCTGGAAGAAGAAGAAAAGTATCATTTTCCCCTCCTCAGCTGGAAGAAAAATGACAAAGGAGAAAGCTGCAGAAGAAGCCCACAATGCCAGCTTTGTCAGGGAAAATTTACATCTCTACAGTTTTAAAGGAAAAGGCTTTCTGCATTCTTCCATTTCTGACATTCATGTCTGAGCTGGCAATTTGCCTGAAGGACTGATCCTCTGACAGAATTATTGTCAGGGAGGTCAGCTGTAAATTTCAGTCAGTCAGAACAGGGCACAAGAAAAACATTGTCAGGAGTATTTTCCTGCAACTTGGCATCAGATATAAACACTGAATGCATGGCTCTAAGCATAAATCTTCAAATAATAATTCACCCTAAAAATTGATAATTTTAAATTCTAACTAAAATCTGCTACTTATGTACAAAACTGACAAAAAAGCACTGACAGATCTGCTTTTCTGTGCTGTGGAGAAAACTTTGGCCACACTTACTGAAGCTGATGAACATCTCAGAAAAGAGAAAGCAAACATTTTATTACAGATATTAAAGCCCAGGAATTACGGGGGGAAAACGCTTTTTTAAATTTACTAAGAAGTAAATTAAAAGGAGCCATGATTATAGACATAAGAATTACTCCGGATATCCATATAAATTATATCTAAAATAAGACTATATTACAACACTTGTATCCAATTTTTGGTGATGCCAGTTCATAGATTTTTAATCATGGGACTTTATATTAAAACTTTAGATTTCTTACTGCTGAAGAAACCGGAGCATTGCCACCAATGTAAATTAAGTTTAAAAAGCAAAGCAAGGGGAAAAACAAAACAAAAAACCAACCAAAAACATTAAAAAAAGCAAACAACCAAATGAAACAAAAACAAACAAAAAAACACATAAACAAAAAAAAAAACCACCAACAACACCCCAACCAACACACTTTATATTCCTGACTCTTCTGCTTACAGGGAGAAACTTGAAAATGGGCCAGAAAGGCAGAAGGGTCAAAAGGATGCTGTCAGAGGGTATGTATTGTGACACATCCAAATGTATCACCTTAAGTAACTCAACACCAACCTCATGTCATAATTTTCTGAGTCCTGACAGGGTATTAAACAAGTGAGTCCTATTCTGCTTTCTGCAAGTTTCCAGGCACCTTCAGTGCCAAACAATGGCTGAGTTGGCTGAGCTGGGACCTTGACTCAACCACGTAGGGTCATTTCTATGTCCCTTTGAGAAAACATAATCTCAAACAGGAGAAGTGGAATTGACAATTCTGGTTTAAGTCGGGTGAGAAATTGTTACCAAACTTGCTAGCAGAAGCCCCCATTAGAGGCAGCAGTATATCCCTCTGACCCCTGTAAGCTTGAGGGTACAGCCATCATCTTTTAGCTGCTTATGCACATTCTCACTCAAAGACTGAAAGGGCAAGCAGCTCAGGCAGAAAGCCAAAGGAGGCACACGTAAATCCTCACAGGTTCAAACACAGCCCTCCCAGTGCAAGGGAGCTCAGAATCAGGTTCACACAAGGTCTGGATGTCAGCATTTGAAAGACGTTCTCATAATTTTCATATGGGTTCCCAAGGTACTGTACAGTGAACTTCAGTCCTGCTCTGCTGACACAAACTCAAGTCTTATGTTAGCAGGATAAGCAGTGTTTTCACTTCTACTTACCACTTAAGACTAAAATAACTTCTGTGGTTCATTCTGTCCTCTGGCTGCAAAAGTCTTGTCTTACTTGGTGGTTTGAGGATTCAGAAAACACAAACTGAAATGGAAAGACTGTTGCTATTTCAATAAAAGGTCTTCTACATCATCTGCTGTTTTCTAAGAAATAATCAGCAGTTACTGGATGTATACAAAAGCTAGGACAAAAGCTCCAAACCTAAGTTTCTTTATACCAACAAAAAATGTTCAGACAGGATGGAAAAGAGGAGATACTTTCTTTAAGGATCATCTTCTTCCCTCAGGGTTGGGAACACATAGGGGACTTTGCAGTGTTGGGGTAGGGTCTTCAACAGGCCAAAGACTTGAAATGAAATTATGCCCTTTCTTCCACTGTGCACTTCCTGTAGGCACAACCTTATTATGACCCAATTAAAATATATTATATAACTATTAGTAGCAAAAAGTCATCTATAGAAGGGAAAAAAAGACTTTATTTAGTCTGTTAACAAGCGTATTCCTGCAAACAACATATTTCTATGGAGAGCATAAACTGCAGGGTCTTCATCCAGGTTGTCCCAGCCCATCCTGCTGGGAGTGTAGGCACTCCAAGCATGTTTCCTGAGTGCGTGGCCCAAGCTGTTTAGGAGAAAGACACATTATCTCTTTTCTTCTTAGGGTTACAATTTGAAAGAGGTTGCAGCAGCAAAATACCTTTTTTCTTCCCCGGGTACATCAAGGAAGGAGGGGGTGTTGTTGGTTTTTTTTTTTTTTTTGTTTATTTCTTTTTTTCCTTTAAGAAAAATAAAAAGGAGTTCTTGCCATTACCAGAAAACACCAATAGAAGGTGTTTAAAAGGGGAAGAGCTGGTACATCTCACACCAGGAGGACCTAGTGGGGAGACAGAGAGGTCCCAAACACTTAACAGTCTCAAGCTGGGTCCCAGCCTCAGGACATATTTTAAGTGGAACAGGAGTCCATTTTTTACAATAGGATGCTGTGGATTGCTAGTGACAATATTGCTATATGCAGTACTTGAATTAGGAACTAGAAAAAATTAAACTGCTTCACCCTTTGTGTGCCAGAGTTCATGAAAAAACCACTGAAAAGCTATCACAAAGCAGGCAATTTTTTCTGAAGAATGCTTTTCCTGTGCTTGCAAGGTGAAAGCAAGCTTGGTAACAAAATAATACCTGTATTATTTTCTTATTGCTAAGGGGCTCAATCATTAAAGTTGTGCTAATAAAGTCCACTTCAAACATCTGATTAGCATCCTAATAAACCCATTAAGGGACTAATTTATCCCAGTGCCATTTTACCACTTGGCCAAGTGGGAACTTGAGACAAAAAAATTACAGTGAATAACGGGAAAGGTTAAAACCAAAAGGACTAGATGAGGTTTTGCTATTAAACTTCTACCACAGACAGTCAGGGGTGCACAGGCTGTGATTTACTCTTAATGGGACACTGGAAAAATGCTTAGTTCTAACCAAATATGACTTGGGGAAAGGAATCATGCCTACTGTGTTCATTCCTCCTTTAACAGTAAGTAAACAGATCAGACAGAAACAGAGATTTGGCAGGATATTTCTACATTGAAAAGTATTTCAGTGCAACAGGATGGATTTGTAGAATTCCTACAATTCAAATTTGTAGAATTTTAATTATTTGGTGCTGAGAACATATGTGTCCCCAGTACTGGACTTTTGAAGGTTTTGATTCAGTCTGCTTCTGATGTGGTCAACAGAGTGAACACTTCTTCATGGTTGGAGCATACCCTAGATTTCATTTCAGTTAACACTGGCCAAAATTTCTCCATAGTGCAACTCCAAGCCTGGTAAGTATGAACTTTACACATTTGGATTCACATCCAAAGTCTGTTCCTTGTTTGAACTCATTAACATAGTTTGCTGCCTTTGAGTCTCTCAACTAAGAGGCTCTGGAATGCATGGGAATTTCTTGGCCATCTCCATGGCATAGCCAAAGCTACTTTATCTTTGAAATCTAATCTTCCTACCCTGGCAGGATTAAGGGTTATTAAAAAATCATGCTTGCAAAGATTACAGGTGGGCTTCTGCATCTGTGCAACATGTTACATTCCTGAAAGAGAGAATTTACAGCTAGAGCTACAGGATTGCAATGCACAGGTGTGAAAAAATATCTGCATCCAGTGTTCTGGAAATCTAGGATGTTATTTTAGACAATGAAATAAATAAATAGATTATTTAAATGTCTCGCATTAATACTTCTTTGAGAAAAGTACAAGCTGTGAAGCAGATATAGCTGAGAAGATTAGTCATTGCAAAGTTTAAAGAAACAATTAGACTGTAAACACAATTTCAGTATTTTTTTAAATATAAGAAAACATAAAACATTTTAGAAATTAAGTGAAATGTTCCAAAGTTGGAAAAAAATTGTGTCTGTTTTGGTTTTTTTTCTATGTCTGTTCTGAAAAAAAGGGACAGTAGATATTTTTAAATACTACCTTAGGAAGAACTTTCTAGCTGCCTTTTTTTTTTTTTGTCCCCTAAATTCCTAAGATAATAGGAAAACAAAAATCAAAACAAAACAAAAAAAGGCTGCCCACACCCAGGGATTTAAGCATAAGGTATCTCTTTATTGGACCAAAGTGCTGGTCCTTGGCCTAAAAAACAGATCAGATTTCATTTCTACCTGATTTTTTTTTTCTGCACCAAAGTCCAGGCCTCAGCAATCAGTGACAGATTATTTAAATCACAAAAATTCAATTAAATATTTTTACTTCTGCAATTTTACATTGCCTGTCATCTCCTATTTCTGTCCATACCACTCACCTCCTACACGCTGCACATCTTGCTTTTGAATCCTCCTGAAAAGCTTCAATTAATTTATTCATCGTTGGTAGTACTGTATATGTCTTCAGGTTTAAAATGCATAACGACTCAAAATTAAATTTGAATTTGCCTTAATCTTGTCATCTTTGGATCTTATAATCAAGCTACAGAGTAAAGATATAATCAGATTTTCTCTAGCTTTGCTAGAGAGGTATTCTTGACTGTAGGAACATTGTCTTACAGAGAATATTACTTCTCTCTGAGAGAGGACTCCTACACTTGTGTCCATCAGTAATGCCCCTTCTTCCTTTCTCTTCTCCCTAACACAGTCACAAAAGTGATGGTGTCTCTTTTCATGCACAGCTGCTACAGAAGGTGGCTTATATAGTACATGATTTGTTGCAGAAATTTACAGTTTGTCTTCTCTGACTTGCCGCAAAGATAAAGAATATAAAATCCGAGGTAACCACATTTGAGTTTCAAGCATTTTCATGCACTTCAGCAATTTCTTTTTATCCATAAGAAACTGTGGAGTTTTGGCTGCAGGCCATCAAGAATGAAAAAGGGAAACATCTCTAAGAAATAATCTAACTGAGCCTTGAAGCAGAAGAATGATAAGATGACCCCTCAAGTTTTCTTCCAGCTTACATTCTGTGGTCATTACAGTTTTGCATTGAATATTCATTTCTGGAAAAATTGCCATTAATATGATTTTATCAATACATGTCCATGGGAAGTTTAATTATTAGTCATTTTATGACTCTATGCTTCAATAATCAACAACTTATTAGCAGCTGGAGAGGGATAGGTCAGAATTTCTTTTGTTCTTTAGAAGGTTTTGAAAGAGGAAGCCAAAATCACCAAATTTTATTGAATTGCTTATTTTGGCACTTTCTTTAGAGATATATTGCCTAGATCAATAGCTGTAAAAGAGGCTATTTACAAATATGAAAAAAGATACATCTGCAAATATTTCTTTTTCACCTCAACAATACAGTATTTTATTTGGAATTTATGAACATCTTATATATCAAATTTTTGCTCATGTGAAGGCTTAAGAAAAGTCTAGAAGCTTACATTTGCTCATTAAAAGAATAAAAGGGGAAAAGAACAGAACTGTATTAAAATAAAAATTTTATCACCATGGTAACTAAACACAAGCTAATTTTGTAACCAAATTTTACTGGGAGGATAGAATAGCTCATTACCTCTATATCACTTAATCAGAGATCAAGAAAATCCACAATAAATTATTTCTCATTAAATAATAATTACCTGAATACGGAATTCTAAAAAAAGTCATGAAAAGACATAGTTTCAGACATGTTTATATGATATCAAACGTTTTTAGACAAGTACCATTTTAAAAACTTTTGGAGGCTATTAGCAAAGAAAACATTCAAAGTTAATGATTATTTTTCTTTCAAAGAAGAGTGTAATGTCTAAAGGCTAACTACCTGTGCAATTGAAAATATCCCCCCAAAGTTTTTTAGGGAAGATCAAAATTGCACACAGTGCTCTGCATTGAGGGAAAATGTAGGAGACGTGTTTAATTGGCAGAAGTGCACAATGAGGGATGAGCTGCTCACCTTACCTACGCACCACCTACCCGTGCTCCAAGTGCATGAGGATTTACAGGGCATGTGAATTTTTTTAAATGCCACAGAGTGCAAACATCTCAGATCAGTAAAGGGGCAAAAAAGATCCATCAGACTAATTACTGTCAGCAGGCAAGAAAGAAATGTCTGATTAATTTCTTTGTCCATTTAGGATTTGACCTTTCAGCTGAAGCTACCGACAAAGGTTTCCATCTAATGGTGATTTTGGTGGCAGTTGCTGTGACAAGCCCATCCATCTACAGCCTTCTACCACTTGCATCTTCCCAATAACTGAATACCCACTTCATTATTACGACCTGCACTGAGCAACAGATTTTTATGAGTTAACACCTGTGTAGCCCTCAGAGAAAGCCTGGACTTCTCTACTTCACTGTAATATATTGGCTGCTGTCCTGCACTTTATGGAGCAAAATACCAGTGTTCAGTATAACAAATTCCCCACCAAAATAAATTAGTTTAGTGATCATCACTTCATGGCATACTGCAAATGTCACTATTCCTTTTTGAAGCATTAATCTGCTATTTAATAAGTAGAATTTCTTTTTTATTTCTGCTACTGACCAATCTATTCTAAATGAAAATAGGGTGTTTTTATTGTTGTTTGGTTTGGTTTTTTGTGGGTTTTTGTTTGTTTTTTGTTTTTAATAATTTTTGTATGGTCCCATCAGGCCTGATGGAACAGAAATAAGTTACATATCTTATGTTATAAAAAATATGCATTACTTTCAACTCCTGATAAAAACATTTTATAATAGCACTGTTGTTGGCAAGTTTTCTTTCAATACTTCATAACAACCAGCTCATTATACACTATGTCAGATGCTGGACTTTTTTTTCCTCAGGCTCATTGTAGGATTGCCTTCATTTTAACTTCATGTTAGTTCTTATGTGGTCACATACCATTTCCACTTGCCAATGAATATTTCAGTATTTTATATTAAGTATTCATTGGAGCAGGAAATCAAATGATGCTGTTTTGCTTCCCTAGCAGGTACTCTAACCTACTGGCCTGTACAGCCCCAGCCTTTTCTGTTTTCTGTCTTCAACTTAATTAATTTTTAAGTAGTGTGTACAAAGTGGATTTCTTACAAGTCAATAAAACTTAAGGACATGTAGAAAAACTTCATAGTCCCTGATTCTTAAATCAATGGTCTCTAAAAGAAGGTGAGGGGAGAAGATACACACTTAATCATGTTAAATTACATCTAAACATGTATTGGGACATCTGTGTTCCAAAAACAAATGTCAATCTTGTCAATTCTACCAGTATGTAATATGATAGAAACTAAGTGATTTGAAGGTACCACAGCTTAGGCAATGATGAGTAAAATTTAGTTGCAGAGTCAGGTTCAGTGGCTGCAAGCCTAATGGATATTCTGTGAACATTAGTGGGAGCTAAGTGCTACACTGAAGCACTTGGAGGAGCATGCGAGTACATCATCTTTTTGATGTATCCACAGCAGGGTATCCAGACTCTACAGGATTTATCTGATTGCTACAGAAACAGCAAATAGTTTTCTGTTTCTTAAACAACCTCAGCATGAAAGTCACCCTTAGGAGCTCTGTGGAATTAATTGTCCCCATTTCACTTGTTCTTTTATGGGTGGTTTCCAACTCTACACGAAGAGCAAGTAAGTGAGGACTAAAGAAATAAACTGAGCTCTTGAATGAAAAAGAATTTTCTCTGGGTTTAATTATTTCTAATTTTGATGACAAAAATAATGTCAAGTGAAGCACATTAAGAATTCAAAACCATTTACTGAGAATGTGCTGTCATATTTCAAATCCATGCTATCCATGAAACAATGCCAGCATCATCTCACTTCACAATAGCAAGTCATTTTAGCACAGCATTTCAGAGGTTCTATTACAATCTCCAAGAAGCAATAAACAACTTGAAGCAAATTTCATTAAGATGTTTTTCTGAAAAAGTGCAAAATGAAATAAAGCTCTGAGAACACAGGCTCATTGAGGTATCAATGACATTAAGAAAAGGAAGATATGAATTTGTTCTCTCACTGCAGCCTCACCTCAGTGGATAAGGGTACAACAACACAGGCAGGATACAAAATACTCCAATTTGCTTTTCTGCACAACTGGAAAGAGGCTACCTGGAACCAAACCTACCCTTCATATTATAAGGCAGTATATAAGAAGACAGTAAGTTGAGTAAACAAGGTTGGTTTTACAAACAGAAGAGGAAACACCCATGGATTCACCACACAAATCTACTGAGACCTAGCACAGGACTGAGTAACTGACAGTTATGCCAGAAGCCTGCTTGGTTGCCTTGCTACCATGAGGATAACAAGAATGGCGAGCTAAAACTTCATGCACAGATGATTCTGGAAAAGCCTTCACATATTTGAAACAACATATCTGTAAGAAGTCAGTCCAGTTTTGCACTATTTATTGCCCAGAGGCAGGCCTCTTAAAAAGTGGAAGAAAATGAACACCTTATTCTCTACCTCTGCACAAAACCTGTCATTCAGGAAGCATCTTTGCATCAACAGAAAAGATGGCTCTAGTAATGAAAGAGGCAAAAGTGCTCCGATAGAGCACACTCACTGAGTAAACAAGTTCAGTAAAAAATTGACCTTTTCCTAAATGAACAACCGAGAAAGCAAAAATATACATCCAAAATGCAGATATATGGCATTTAATGCCATTTGTCTTTACAAGGAAAAGATAAAAGAAGGACAACTTGACAAACCATTTCTCTCTAGAAATCAAAAAGAACTGGATCTGGAAAGGAAGTTGGAGGTCTAAGCAAGTGTAAGGGAAATGAAGAGAGATGGCCATCAGGTAAGTTCAGTTCTCAGTTGCTGTATGAAAAGGATTAAATGGTCTCATCAACTCAGATCAGCCTTGCCTGGAACACCTGATTAGCCTGGCTGGAACAAATAGCATCCAGAAAGAGAAGTGATAAGGAAGAAGTCTTACAGAAAAGAACTATTCTTTATTTTCTTGGATGCAGAGGCAAACTTGCCCTGTGAGAAACTTTACAAAATATAAAGAGCAACCTCTCCATGCTCAGGTAAAAGAAGAAAAATATTTACTATACCATGACTTCCTCTACTTCCGGCAGTCAAAAACTAGATAGGTTCTCCTGGATCAATATTAGTTTTATTGCACATTGTGAGTAGCTCTAAGAATATGGCTCTTCTTTTAGAACACCATACATTTTAATTTTAAAAATTCCACTTGTGGATCATACCTCCTGTTTTAGACTGAAGACATTAATGGATTTGTAAAATTAATGCTGCAGTTAATCTGTCCCTACAAACTATTTTAAAAATGGTACAGCCATCTTCTAAAATGTTCATCCAAGTAAAATCTTTATTTATTGCCGTTGGTTAAGTTCTATAGTTCCTAAATGATTAAGTCCTATAGTTCTAAATTATTCCTTTGTCTAACTCACAGCCTAAAAGCCATTTTAATATTCTTATGTAAATTTTAAGTCACTGAAAGACCTTTCTCATTCCCTATCCTATTCAGGTATATGGTCTAGTAGGGCATCCAAAAAAGTAAGCAAACAACCCTTGTAGAAAAAAATAATTTATTAGAGGGGTTTTTTTAGTATTTCTGTACAGATAGGGAAAAATTCTATTTTACTTTTTAAAAAATATTCCTAATTGAAATAAATTTTCATTGTGGCACCTTCCTTACTATACCTTATTATACCTATCCAGGTATTCCAAAAAGTTTACAGACATGCAGATAAGCAAATAATTTTTTTTTTATATGTCAGTAGACAAAACGTTAAGATGGAAAAGAGAGCTGAAGGAGGACTTATGAAATAACAGGATGTGCAAACGCTTCAGATCTTTCTGCTTTTGTATTTGTGAGTAGGAATGACTCCCACAAGTGCTGCAGTTAATGCTAGACTTTATGTAGATGAGATTAGGGGACAAAGAGGAAACATTTAAAGGTTGATAGTTTATAGTGACGGCATTACCTTTCTTCCTCAGGATAGCAGGAGTTGTGTGCCAGGGCTTGAATCTTCCCTCTAATTACTTCCTGACCCAGTGAACAAAACACATTGGTCACACATCCAAGTCTTTCATGCTGTGATTTACTCTTCTTTGCAGTACTATGCTGGGCCATTAGACAAATCATCCATAGCACTTTCTAAGATCATGAGTCAATGAGTTGGATTATTGCCGATTCAGAAAAGTCCTGCTAAAACTAGCTGTTAAAAGTTATTCAGCAGAGGTCCTGAATTTCTAAAATTATCAGGACCAGAATTTAAAGGTTCCATATAATTTGCAATGGCCTTTGATACCCTTTTGGAAAGAAAAAAAAAAAATACGCTTTTTAAATAACCCTTATAAGAAATGTTTGCTACATATAAGGTATCTCCCTTTTCATGGGCTCTCCTGAGAGTCGAGGGCCAACCCTGTCCTGGGGGCATCAGGCCCAGCAAGGCCAGCTGGGCAAGGGAGGGGATTGTCCTGCTCTGCTCCGCTCTGGGGCAGCCTCACCTCCAGTGCTGGGGGCAGTTTTGGGTGCCACAGTGTAAGAAAGACATTAAACCATTAGAGAGTGTCCAAAGGAGGGCACAAAGATGGTGAAGGGCCTTGAGGGGAAGCTGCATGAGGAGCAGCTGAGGGCACCAGGTCTGTTCAGCCTGGAGGAGGCTGAGGGGAGACCTCACTGCAGTTACACCTTCCTCGTGAGGGGAAGAGGAGGGGCAGGCACTGAACTCTTCTGTCTGGTGACAGTGACAGGACCAAGGGAATGGCCTGAAGTGGTGTCAGGGGAGGTTTAGGTTCAAGATTAGCATTCAAGATAATGTTCTTCACCCAGAGGGTGGCTGAGCGCTGAACAGGCTCCCCAGGGAAGTGGTGCCAGCCCCAAGTCTGACAGAGTTCAAGAAGTGTTTGGACAATGCTCTTGGGTACAGGGTGTGCCTCTTGGGGATGGTCCTGTTTAGAGCCAGAAGCTGGAGTCAATAGTCCTTGTGAGTCCCTTCCAATTCAGCAACTGTGATTCATGACAAAAGTTAGCATTTTTACTTGCAAACAAGACCATCTGCAACTCTAGATATAGCTAAACTTCCCTTTTTTTGGTCTTTTTCATTGCCATTGGGGCAGGGAAGGAGACATGCCTGCATAAACTACTAAGGCTATAAAAGGAAATCTTGGTTCATTTACTGCGGCTTCATCCTTGCAACTGCTCAAATAGTCTTTTGAAAAGAGAACTGATGAATTTATTATATGCATACTACTTATTGCAATAAAAAAAAAAAAAGAAAAATCCAGGCCTCCTGAAGTGTTATGTGGTATTCAGTAAAAAAAAGGATTAGTCCTCCAAAATCAATACTATTCTTAACATTCAAAAGTTCTGCTGCAATGATGGAGATATGAAGTATGGCTGTAGGTACAAAAAGCCAAACCTGTGATAGAAAAGTAAAGCTAGGCTATTCTTCATGTCATCTAAGCAGTAGTTTAGACTGAAATGATACTCTCAATAGAAAAGGAAGTGCTGGGGAGAATTTTAAAATCAGTATTCAGGTGGAGTTCTTCAGCATGACAATAGTGCTCTCACACATGGCTTCTAAGAAGCTATTACAAATAGATTTTTGCAAGGTACCACATTTCTGTATTGCTTCTTCTGAATACCTTAAAACCCCAACTGTATCATTAACACTTCAGTCTAAAGCCTAGGATAATCTTCAACAATGAAGGATATGAAGAAAGGAAGAAGAAACCATTTAAATAACAAATGTGTCATTTAGTAATAAGCAAATATATGGGGGCTTCTGCTTAATTTCTGCTTGAAAATACAAGTCCCCATGGTGTGAGACTAAGCAATATTGGAATAGAAACCATCTGTCTATGCTACAGGAATCCCAAGAGATGTAGATCATGATTGAACTCCATTATTGCTGACATTTAACAAAGCCATTAAAAGAGAGTGCTCTCATTCCTACCACTTACAGTCAACCATTGAGTAAATCTAGTTAAGGTGAAGAGTACAAATTTGGAACGAGATGAGGACAGGAAGCTTGTAGGGGCATTCAGGCCAACATGAAACGTTTGTAATGGCTAACAAAAACATGAATACATATAAACATATGTCTGCATGTATGTATAAATGCTATTATAGACACACACAAGCATAAAGGCACTTGTCATGATCACTCGACTGCGAGCCATGGGCCCCCTCACTTACTTCATCAAGGTCAGTAAGGGAAGATTGACTTTGGACACGAAGACATTGGCACCTAAGGAGACCATGTATCTCAAGTAGATGATAAAACATGAGATTGAACAGATGATGAATCAAGCCAAAAGTGAGAACTGGCAGAGACTGTGAGCAGACAAAAGAAAGGAGTTTTCAAGAGCCTTACTGCTATGTAGAAAAGGGTGGGATACACTAAAACAAGTAATTTCCAGTTTGTGCCCACTGTCTCTGGTCTAGCCACTGGGCAGCACTGTAAAAAGCTTCCATCTGTCCTCTTTTGCAGCCTCCCTCCCTTCAGATATTTCTATACATTGATGAGATCCTCCTGAGCCTTCTCTTCTCCGGGCTGGACAGTCACACCTCTGTCAGTCCTTTCTCATATGAAAAGTGTCCCAGTCTCTTACACATTCCTGTGGACCTTCAGCCATGTGGCCACTTCAATCATTAGTGTTTCAGTTTTCCTGTACTCTTTTGCAAATACCAGGATCTTTGTCTCTATCTTTCCAGCTAGTGCTGAAGCTTTTCAGCCAGTGAAATTGCTACACTATTTTCCTGTTACAAGATCAAGGAAAATTATCTTCAATTACAGATGTTCTGATGATTTCTGGTCTTGTGATGGTACAACATCTCTTCCCAAATTGCCTAGAGAATACAATTATTCTACACTCTTCATTACTTCAAAGCCTTGTCCAAAGCCCAGTGTATACATAAGAGCTCGAGCACATTTGATTTCCTAGTTCTAGGAGGAGGAGCTGGGGTTTACTTTTACATCTAGAAACTAGAGCAGAAACAGCTGCTGGGAGTTGCATTTCATTTGCAGCACATTCCTGCACAAACTCTATGTAGAATAATGCTGGATGACATTTTAAGATCAATGTGAATCTTTGAATCAGAGCAGAGCCTTCAGGAAAAGAACTGACACTCAGGAGACACAAAAGCCAGGCTTATTTTCTCTTTTCATAGTGATAATTTTGAATTGTCATTACACTTCTTAAGAGAAATGAATCTGGCCTGTTTTCCTGACTCTTCAGATAAAATTTTCTGGAGTCAAAACATTAACTTACTTCCTCCTTAAATAAAATGGGATTACAAAAAGAAATGAAAGGTTTTTAGAATTATAAAATAGTCTGCTGCTGCTCATGAATCCCTACAGTAACAGGAACTGAGCACATTTGACAGCTTTTCAGTATAATGTATTTCACCTGAGAGCAGAAATTTTAGTTATCCCTTGAAACAAAGGAACTAATACTAGCCTTCAGAGTGAATCTTCATCGGGCAAAAAGGAAAATGTAATGAAAATGTTATTAGTCATCCTGCACAAATACTTCAAATGGCTCAAGAAAGAGAAATTATAAAGAAAGTGCTGTGAATATGACATGGATTTGAAAGGAATATTGCAGCGATAAAATTCCATACATTTGCAGTGATAAAATTCCATACAAATAAAAGAAAGTATGACAAGTACTGTTTTTCACCCCTCATCACTTTAGCAACTCAGAAGAGAGTTAAATTGCTCTGCAGCATTGAGCAGCACTTGAGACACAGGAATGGTCAGGCTGCTGGCAAAACAGGCTTCATTTTGTCTGGTATTTAATTTTTCTGCATTGTTGGTCCTGACCCTTCAGTAAATGATGCCCTGAAATTAGTGCTGGGAGCTGCAACAAAAAGATGTGGCCACTCATCTGTTTCTTCACAAACTAGCAAAATCCTTACTGGTGCAGTCCAGAGAATTAAGTCGTCATATTCAAGCACTCTGTCACCCAGTACCCAGTGTGGATTTACACACGCTTGAATTACATACTTTAGCCCCTTGCAAAGTGAATAAGGACAGTAAATAAAGAATGGAACAAACAGCTGGCTTGCTTTCTAATTAGGATTAAGGCAGGTATCCATAAGTAGTGCCAAAGTCTGTCATATACAACATATCATTTCTTCCTGAAATCTTAGGGTGCCTGTGGGAAACGGTTTCAGAACCTGACGCACTTTAAGACATATAAAAAGATTTTAGCCACAGCAACAACCTAGGGCAAAAGAGAAAGCATTTGTGTCAGCATCATAAGGTAGTAAATTAATTCAGGCAGGATACAGCAGACATGGTGTCAGTTTTTTCCCCAGACTTCTCCCACTTTCTCAGCAGTTCTCTAAGTGCAGCACAACTGTGTAACTGTGGAAGCATAAAGGGAGAAGCACTTTTTGTCCATCCTGTTAACAGTAAGACACCATGCAGCGAAAAGTTACAATACAGAAAGCTAAAAAAAACAGCTAAAAGGCTCCTGTAAGCCTTTTAACTCACAAATTCTTGGAGCCCGACCCCAGAGAAGCTGAGAACAGTTCAAACACCAACTGTCTCACCCCACATGTGAAATGGCCAAAGGATGCAGTACTGCCAGCACAAGTTTCATCACACAGTCATTGCATAATTCATTCTATTGACAGCCAGGTAAATATGCTTGCACCATACATGCCCCTTTAAGTCATTCACAGGTATCAGACCTCTCAGAAATGAGCATTAATTTTTATCATTAATTTCAGAATGATGGAAATAGGACAAGTAGTCTATTTGGACCTGAAGTACACGATCATTTGTATTTGTGACTAAAAGAGCACAGATTTCTCCCCCATGCTGTGGCTGTGCCATACTTGCAGAGCACCAAGACTATCTCTGCTCCTCATGCTGCTCCCCACTGAGTAGCCTGGGGGTGAGGCAGGAATTTGGGAGGAGACAGACTGGACAGTCAACCCCAACTGACCAAAGGGATATTCCATACCATATGACATCATGATTAACAATAAAAACTTGGGCAAAGAGGAGGAGGTAGCAGGAATCAGGACACTCCTGGTTATGGCTTTTGTCTTTCCTAGTAGCCATTACACATGATGGAGCTCTGCTGTCTAGGAAGCACCTGAACATCTGCATGCTGACAGGAAGCAGTGAATAAATTCCTTATTTTGCTTTGCTTGGGTGCAGAGATCATTTCACTTATTATGTCTTTATCTCAAGCCACAAGTTTTTCTGGTTTTTGCTCTTCTGATTCTCTCTTCCACCTTGCTGCAGAGGGTAGGGGAGAGGGGGAAGAAAGTGGGCAGGCAACTGGGTGGGTGCTCAGCTGCTGGCCTTGCTCAGCCCACTGCAGCTAGGCCAGCAGGACTGGTATTTACCATCAGTGGCCACGGGCACTACTGAAACAGGAAAGTGTACAGCTCTCCTTCAATTGCTATTGGCTTTGATACAGTTGATTAACTTCAGATAGCAGAGGCTGAAATGCTGGCTAAGACTGCCACCAGCCTTAGAAAGACAGAGCACACAAGTGGGGTGGCTGAGGACAAGGCTATAGTGAAAGTAAGACCAAAAGAACAGCCAAGCCCAAATCTTCCAGGTAAGGTCTTCACCTACAGTCATACCCAGTCGATATCAATGTGCATCTTTCTCCAATTACTATTACTCATGTCTAAGAAGTAGGTGAATCTGTCTAGGCTGCAAATAAATTAAATATCAAACAGCTATATTGGATTGGCATTGTGTCCAAACCAATAAAACCAGAGGACATGAAGGGAAGGAAAAGAAAAATCAAAAACCTGAGCCCTTTGTCATGATATAGGGACTACTTTGGAGCACCAAACCATGAAGACCAGACAAGTCAAGGCTTTGGGATTTTTTAATACCTATTGAAAAATTCTAAGGTGCTCAACATAGTGATACTTTAGTAGATCTTCATTGTGGAAACAAGTACAATAAAACAAGGATTCTTCATCAGTGTCTAAGAGAAAAAAATAGTGGACTACCTCTTCCAAGCTGGAGAAAAGAAAAAATTCCATAGTTTGTTCATATAAATTAGAAAAATTAGTTGAAAAGATGACAGTAAGAGGCAAACTTGTACACAAGTGGTTGTGTAATGATACTAATGCATTTTGTTAGGCAACAAAGGAAGAGCACAGATTTTAAGACAATACCTTTCAAGACAGATTTGCCAGCTAGGATAGCTAGGAGACAAGGATATGGTGGGGTGTGGGGAGATTTTTCCAGTTACCACAGATAGTAAAAACACAGGAACAAAAAAAAAATCCTTTAACAGACAAAGGACAAGAATTCATAAGTTGCTGAGCAGCCTGAAACTTGAAAAAAAGTCAGTGCACAAGATAAAAATGGGTTCAAATTACCAAGAGTAGAAGACTCAAATGAGAAAGTCTAAGATAAAGTGAGACATATTGTTTCCTGATAATAATCACAAAAAATTTTCAATATATGAGAGTCACAAGAGGAAGTGCAAAGAAAGTGAAAAGAGAAAGGAGGCAAGAATTCTGTGTGGAAAAGGAGAGGAAAGGCAAGACACAACTGAATCAGTGGATATTGAGATGTTTTAGAAAGTATCATATGAGATGTTTTAGAAAGTATCATACCACATTATTACCATCATCTCTGAGTTTTCAGAATTCTGGCCGAGAAAAATGTTTGGTGTGACCCACACTACAATCTTCACTGTGTTCTTTACATATTCTTCTGCATTAGAACTGATGAAAATCAGGGGCCTGAAGAGAAGAAATTCCAGAAAAGAAGGAAAAAGTCATTATCTGCCTTTCACAGGGGTACAACAAGGAGTAAAAAAAAAATAATAAAATAAAATAGCTTGACCTCAATTCCAAAGAAAGGACTGGAACATACAGTCAAGCCCATTTTCAAGCAATGCACAGTGAAGATAAATGTTTAACCTGTCAAGAGTAAGTCATTAAATCAGTTTCATTTTCTTCCACAGCATTTTCCTGTACTTTTCTTGTACACTTGGTTTTATGGATAACATCCTTTTGCAATCTTAACTGAATAGCTCTTAGTATCAGTGTTCTAAAGTAAAAACAGGAACATGAGTGCTATTCAACAGGGGGGATGGGGAGGGAGGGGGATGGGACACCACTTAAGTGCAGCACATTATCACATTTTGATTTACTCTACATTATTTCCTTAACTTTCAAAAATTCTGTCATAAAACAGCCTGTTTCCATGAGTGATTTTTTTGTCACTGAAATTGATTTACAGCTTTTTTATTTTTGCCCCAATTTATCTTGGCAGTCACCAGCAGTGGATATTCAGCCTTGCTTTTCCTTCTTAAAGAGAAATCAGTGGAAATCACAGTTGCAATCTTTTCTTCATCTGCTTCTTGACAATTTTTGAAAAAAAGATAAATTTTTTGTTGAAGAAACCACTAAAATGGGGATTAATGTCAGATGGGCCACTTCTTTCTATACTGTGAATTCAACCTCTGAAACATGCATAACCTATTCACCTATAAATGCTTTAAATCTCCATGAAAATACCACTGTGCTATAAATTATAGTCTAACTCTCCTGCCTCCAATCTCCTTTTGTCATGGTTTGACACTGGCCCAGCACCAGACACCCACGAGATTCACTCGCTCACCCTCCCCTGCCTCAGCTGGGCAAAGGAGGGAAAAGGAAAAATGTTAACAAAGGCTTCATGAGTGAGATAGGGACTGGGGAAAAACACTTCAAGGGCAAAACAGGCTCAACTTTAGTTGCAAAGTGAATTTATTACTAACAAAATCAGAGGAGGATAATGAGAAGTAAAATAAGCCCTTAAAACACCTTTTGTCCCCAGTTCCTCCCTCCTACCCACCCACAGCACAGGGGGACAGGGCATGGGGGTTTTGGTCAGTTCATCACTGAGATTTTCTTCTGCTGCCCTGGCAGAGGAGTCCTTCCCCTGTGAGGCCATGGGGTCACTCCCACAGGAG